>NC_088409.1:39471070-39507644 GCF_034236695.1 Oncorhynchus nerka | reverse complement strand
CACACACACACACACACACACACACACACACAATAATATTGACATTTGTAGGCCCTGGTAGAAGATGAAGTTCTTACATAACCACATCTGACAATTACTGAGACTTTGTTACTTGAAAAAGGGCAGCTAAAGAGGAACACTTTTATTACACATTTGATACATGTTACGGCCAAATCCTAACTTGATACTCCAGAGAAAGATTTGACACATAGGTTTGAGTTGTGTGTGTACATTGAGTGTACAAAACATTAGGAACACCTTCCTAATATTGAGTTGCACGCCCTTTTGCCCTCAGAACAGCCTCAATTCATCAGGTGTCGAAAGCGTTCCACAGGTATGCTGGCCCATGTTGACTCCAATGCTTCCCACAGTTGTGTCAAGTTAGCTGGATGGCCTTTGGGTGGTGAACCATTCTTGATACACACAGGAAACTGTTGAGCGTGAAAAACTCAGCAGCGTTGCAGTTCTTGACACACTCAAACCGGTGCGCCTGCACCTACTACCATACCCCGTTCAATGGCACTTAAATATTTTGTCTTGCCCATTCACCCTCTGAATGGCACACACACAATCCACACATACAGAATACACACATACACAAGATCAAAATAGTTATAAAGTAATTATCAGACTCCTCTTTGAATTGGTATATTTCTCCAAAACACAGTTGTCCTGAGTCTGCACAGACCTGCCAGGACCTTGGATCATTGGAGACACTCATGTTTTTTAATCCCGTATCTCTCAACAGATTCAAGAAAATAGGCATGGCCTCTAAACCTTCCAGCTGCCTACTGGACCCTATTCCAGCTAAACTACTGAAAGAGCTATTTCCTGTGCTTGGCCCTCCTATGTTGAACATAATAAACGGTTCCCTCTCTTCCCGGATGTGTACCAGACTCACTAAAAGTGGCAGGAATAAAGCCTCTCCTGAAAAAGCCAAACCTTGTCCAAGAAGTGTTTTTTAACTGTCGGCCCATATATCGAATCTCCCATTCCTCTCAGAAATATTAGAAAAATCTTCTATACGAAACACACCAGTCTGGTTTTAGACCCCATCATAGTACTGAGACTGTGATCGTGGAGGTGATAAATGACCTTTTAATGGTGTCAGACCAAGACTCTGCATCTGTCCTTGTGTCCTAGACCTTAGTGCTGCTTTTGACACCTTTTGACACCATCAATCACCACATTCTTTTGGAGAGATTGTAAAACCAAATTTGGTCTACACGGACAAGTTCTTGCCTCATTTAAATATTGGGGCAGCAGGTAACCTAGTGGTTAGAGCATTGGGCTGGTAACCGAAAGTTTGCTAGATCAAATCCCCGAGCTGACAAGGTAAAAATCTGTCGTTCTGCCCCTAAACAAGGCAGTTAACCCACTGTTCATAGGCCGTCATTGTAAATAAGAATTTGTTCTTAACTGACTTGCCTAGTTAAATAAAAATTAATTAATTATCTTTATATCTGTGTATGGAAATATATCAGGTTTTTTCTGTGGATGGTTTGTCCTCTAACAAATCAATGGTACGTTTCGGTGTTCCTCAGGTTCCGTTTTAGGACCACTATATTGTTTTCACTATATATTTGACCTCTTGGTGATGTCATTTGGTAAAACAATTTTCAACTTTTACTGCTATGTGGACGGCAATTACATTTCAATTAAACATAGTCAAGCCCCAAAATTGCCTACCCTGGAAGCCTGTGTTTCAGACATAAGGAAGTGGATGGCGGCACATGTTTTACTTTAAATTCAATATATAGATTCTAGTTCCCAAGAAACAAAGAAATCTGCTGTTTGATCTGACAATTAATCTTGGTTGTTGTACAGTCATCTCAAATGAAACTGAAGACCTCAGCGTTACACTGGACCCTGATCTCTCTTTTGATGAACCTATCAGTAATATTTCAATGGCAGCTTTTTTCCCATTTTCGTAACATTGAAAAAATCTGAAATGTTTTGTCCCCCAAAAAATGTGCTAAAAAAAAACAAACTAAAAAAAATAAGAATCCGTGCTTTTGTCACTTCTAGATTAGATTACTGCAAAGCTCTACTCTCCGGCCACCCAGCAAAAGTACTAAATAAACTTCAGTTTGTGCTAATTACGTCTGATATAGTCTTGACTAGAACCAAAACATTTGATCATATTACTCCAGTGCTAGCATCTCTACACTGGCTTCCTTTTAAGGCTAGGGTTGATTTCAAGGTTTTACTGCTAACCTACAAAGCATTACATGGACCTGCTCCTACCTATCTCTCCGATTTGGTTCTGCCATACATGCCTACACGTACACTACTGTCACAGGACACAGGCCTCATTATTGTCCCTAGAATTTCTAAGCAAACAGCTGGAGGCAGGGCTTTCTCCTATAGAGCTCAATTTTTATGGAATGGTCTGCCTACCCATGTGAAAGATACATACTCGGTCTCGACCTTTAGGTCTACTGAAGACTCATCTCTTCAGTAGGTCCTATGATTGAGTGTAGTCTGGCCCAGGGGAACGGCAAGGCACTGGAGTGACAAACCTGTCCCTGTCTCTGCCTGGCCACTGCTCAGAGCCTAGTTCCTCTCTAGGTTCTTGCGTTTCTTGGGAGTTTTTCTAGCCACCGTGCGTCTACATCTGCATTGCTTGCTGTTGGGGTTTTTAGGCTGGGTTCCTGTATAAGCACTTTGTGACATCTGCTGATGTAAAAAGGGTTTTATAAATATATTTGATTTGTCACGGTCATCCTCCTCTTCATCTGAAGAGGAGAGGCGAGAAGGATCGGAGGACCAATATGCAGCGCCAGAACCCCCCAAAGGTGCGGACTCCGGCCGCAAAACCTTGACCTATAGGGGAGGGTCTGGGTGGGCGTCTGTCCACGGTGGCGGCTCTGGCGCGGGACGCGGACCCCACTTCACCATTGTCTTAGTCCGCTTTATCGTCCACCTCCGTGGCTTACTAACCATGGCCACCCTTCTCAATGACCTCACTGGACAGAGGGGCAGTTCTGGACAGCGGGGCAGAAGCTCTGGACAGAGGGGCAGAAGCTCTGGACAGAGGGGCAGAAGCTCTGGACAGAGGGGCAGAAGCTCTGGACAGAGGGGCAGAAGCTCTGGACAGAGGGGCTCTGGCGCCTCTGGGCTGAGGAGCTCCGGCAGCAGCGCCGGACAGGCGGGAGGCTCCGGCAGCAGCGCCCGGACAGGCGGGAGACTCCGGCAGCAGCGCCCGGACAGGCGGGAGACTCCGGCAGCAGCGCCCGGACAGGCGGGAGACTCCGGCAGCAGCGCCCGGACAGGCGGGAGACTCCGGCAGCAGCGCCCGGACAGGCGGGAGACTCCGGCAGCAGCGCCCGGACAGGCGGGAGACTCCGGCAGCAGCGCCGGACAGACAGGACCACCTGCGGGGAGGAGATAGAGAGACAGTCTGGTGCGTGGGGCTGCCACAGGAACCACCAGGCTGGGGAGACCTTCAGGAGGCTTGGTGTTAGGAGGAGGCACCTGAAGGACCGGGCTGTGGGGGAGCACTGGAGCTCTGGTGCGCAACCTTGGCACCACTTCCCCAGGCTGGACAACTACTCTAGCCCGGACCCTCCAGATTGCAGGCACAGGTTGAACCGGGCTGTGGGTAAGCACGGGAGATCTAGTGCTTACTACGCGCACCTCTCCTTAGGCTCCACTCCCACATTTGTCCGGCACGAGCGGAGCGCAGGCAGAGGCGCACTGCACCCTCCCAGCGCCCCGAGACACAGCACGCAGAGCCGGCGCAGGATACCCTGGACCAAAACTGCGTACCGGCGACCAGACCCGCTGAGCAGGCACCATACGCCCTGGCTCGATGCCCACACTCGCATGGCACTTTCGGGGCTGCCCTATAGCGCACCGGGCTATGGGCACGTACATGGCGACACCCGTGCGCTTAACCGCATAACACGGTGCCTGACCAGTAATGCGCTGCTTATAATAAGCACGAGAGTGAGCTCAGGTCTGCTACCTGGCTTAGTATCACACCTCGTCTGCCCCCAAAAAAAAACATTTTGGGGCTGCCTCTCGTACCTGTCGCGCTGCCGTGCTGCCTCCTCATATCGCCGCCGCTCAGCTGTCGCTGCCTCCAGCTCTGCTTTGGGGCGGCGATATTCCCCAGCCTGTGCCCAGGGTCCCTCACCGTTCAGTATCTCCTCCCATGTCCAGGAGTCCTGTGATACTGGCCTCTGTTGTTGATGCTGCTGCTGCTGTCGTCGCTGTCCTTTACCACGCCGCTCGGTCCTTGGTGGGTGGGTGATTCTGTCACGGTCGTCCTCTTCTTCATCTGAAGAGGAGAGGCGAGAAGGATCGGAGGACCAATATGCAGCGTGATATGTGTTCATGTTGAATGTTTAATTAAAGAAAGAACGGAACACTGAAACACTATACAAAAACAGTAAACAAAATAACAACCGTGAAGCTAATGTGAGCTGCGCTGAAACAAGCCATCAACATAGACAATCACCCACAAACAAACAGTGCAACCCAGGCTACCTAAGTATGATTCTCAATCAGAGACAACTAATGACACCTGCCTCTGATTGAGAACCACACTAGGCCGAAACATAGAAATACCCAAATCATAGAAAAACAAACATAGACTGCCCACCCAACTCACGCCCTGACCATACTAAATAAATACAAAACAAAGGAAATAAAGGTCAGAACGTGACATGATTTGATGTCTCAAGGCTTAATAATCCCATTCATCTAAACTGATTGAAGTGGATTTAACAAGTGACATAAATAATGGATCAAAGCTTTCACCTGGATTCATCTGGTCAGTCTGTTATGGAAAGAGCATAATATTCACTCTTTGTATATCTCATGATAGGATTCCGTCTCTGTGATTGGCTGTTGATCATGCTCTTCTTCCTGTAACTCAGGGGGCTGTGAGCCATTCGCGGAGGCTGTTGCGGACCTGGAGGAGCCGCCCCTGCAACAGGAGTCTGCCACCAAGTTCATCAAAAAGACAACCGTCTAAGAAAGTAGAGACCAAGACAGGTCAGTCAGGGGATGGACACAAACAAACTCAGACCCTGTGTGTGGAAATCTCATCCTTAGCTTGTGATTCACCCTCCTTTAGCTCGTACAGTACAGTATATGACTGGTTTCATGTCTGCTGGGGCTGTTCTTATGCTGTGTTGAGATCGTGCTGATGCTCTTCTCATATTAGGCTCACACTGAGCTCAAGCTCTGTTCGGTGTCTTTCTTTCTCTCTTCCATCTGGTTCTACTCTCCTCCCTCCCTCCATCCCTCCCTCCCTGATTGGATGTAATAGCTGGCGAATTGCAATTTTTCCGGTCATTATCAAAGTTGAGATTTTTTGGGGGGGCTCCAAGTAGTTTTTTAATCAAATGAGTTAAAGCTGTAGTTGGACTGACTGCTGTAACTGAGGAGGAAAAGGCACAGTGTTTTCCACCCTCAGAATGGGACGTTTTTTTCTGTTTGATTTCCAAACATAATTTGTCTTGTGTGTGTGTGTGTGTGTGTGTGTGTGTGTGTGTGTGTGTGTGCGTGCGTGCGTGCGTGCGTGCGTGCGTGCGTGCGTGCGTGCGTGCGTGTGTGTCTCAGATAAACAATCATCAGTCGTAGACAGACAGAAGGGAATTCCGTATTAAATTCCCATGTTGAGGAAATAGAGACTTAATTAAATAAATGAATGCAACAGACTGACAGCTCCTTCTGTAGCTGATGGATGTGAGAGGGATAGACTGCTACACACACGGCTCTTTCTCCACTTAGACACTCCTGGTTTGAATTGAGCACAAATCCATGTTTGTCTTTTCTAAGATGAAGTTGGATGGCTTTGAGGAGCACTAAACATGAGTGGTTAGAAGTGAGCAGATGTGTGTGTTATGTCGGCAGTCCGTGACCCTTTTTGTGTGGTTAATCCACCCAGGCGTCGCCGCTAATGAGCTGAGCCCCACTGAGGAGGTGTGGGAGACACAGACGGGCGACGCTTGGGGATCGTTAAGAACACACGCATACACACTACACACTCAGACCCACACTTCCTCTACATAAAGCCCACACACATACTCTGGGCACATGCATTTACATCCATACACTCGATCACACCCAGATACAATTGAACAACATACATTTTTTCAGACCTATAGATCAAATGGCCGTCACTTGCACACAAAAGGGATGCGGCGCAATTACAAATCCATTCCGCAAGCCAATTAAAAGAACCAGAACAAAAACACAGGAAAAACAAACAAACAAAATAAGTGTATTTCCCCTGTTAACCCTAATGGAGAGAATACCACACAGACCACCACTCAACACACTGAGGTAAGACTCTGTGTTACACCCTGATTCAGAGTTATATTGGGTAGGTAGGCCATGTGATGGCTTTTCATGTATATGACTTAAGCCTTCTGTATGCTTCGGTTCCGAACGAGTGTGCTTGCATACTCCCTTAAAAGACCTTCGCTTGAAAAAGGAGAAAAAGTGTTGTTGAGACCCAGTAGTCAATATACGCTTCCTCAAAAAAGTCTGAATTATTCTAAGAACTCAAGAAACCTGTCATTAATTTTGACATTTTTGTCGGAGATCTTAGTCGCGCAATTTTACATCTAACTAAGATGTTTGGTGCAGTCTTTCCCAAGTGAAAAAATGTGCATGAAAACAATGTCTTGTTGAATGACAACAAGCACATTGAAGAATCCCTACTGTTGACCAATCACTGACAAATTGGCGTACACTTCGGCTTGCCTCGAGAGAAAAAATGTGTGTGTACGAACAGCCGGAAAAAAAACATTTACGAATGCCAAAGACCAAAACATAACAAACTGTTCTGAACCGTTTCGGATGAGAAGCCATGCAGACGCCTTTTCAAAAGAGCAGTGAGATGGATTGTTCCCTTTCTAGAGTCATTTAGGGAGAGTGGCACACTGAAGTGAGTGATGGTCAGGCTCTATTGAGGATGCCTGTTGTGGCGCAACCAATCTGGCCTCTATGGGAATCAAATCAAACTTTATTTAGTGCATTTAAATTGGGAAACACTACATTAAAGCAATAAATGACAAAAGGGAAAGCGAACAGGAAGCCGTAAAGAGGATAAATAAGGACCGACTAAAATGGTGTCTGCTCATCTTACCTGACAGGGCAAGCTGTTCCATAACTGAGGGGCTTTAATAGGGAACGGCCCCCTGCCTTGGTTCTGCATCTAGGTACAAACAGACATGCTCCTTGGGAGCGAAGTGACATCAATGGGTTGTATGGAACAAGCATGTCTGTCAGATAACAGGGGGCAAGGCATGCAGTGCTTTAAAAGTTAAGATTTTAAAATCAGACCGATACTTTACAGGCAGCCAGTGTATTGCAGATACAACTTTGTGCCTTCTTGTGTTGGTTAAAATGAGAGCTGTAGTGTTCTGTACAAGTTGTACGCTTTTAATAGTAGAGTCTGAGCAGCAGGAAAGGAGGGCATTACAATAGTCTAATCTATTAGATGAAACAAATGCATGGACCAATATCTTGTCGTCTGGTTGAGAGATGAAGTGTCTAATCATGTAAATGTTATTGAGATGAAAGTATGCTGTTCTGGATATGCTTTTTATGTGGTTGTCAAGAGTTAGGCCGGGGTCAAAGGTAACATAAAGGTTTTTAACAACCATGTTTGGTGTGATGGGGCAACCATCAATGTTAACATTGAGGTCTGATACTTTATTTGATCGTTTCTTGTGGCCAATTAGCATAATTTCTGTCTTATCAGAGTTTAAATGCAAGAAGTTTGTTTTTCATCCAGTGTTTAACCTCTCTAGGATAGGGGACGCTAGCGTCTCACTTGGCCAAAAGCCAGGGAAAATGCAGCGCGGCAAATTCAAATAAAATGATATAAAAATCAAACTTTCATTAAATTACACTGTAAGATACTAAATTAAATCTACACTCCATGTGAATCCAGCCAACATATCAGATTTTAAAAAGGCTTTTTGGCGAAAGCATAAGAAGCTATTATCTGATCATAGCACAAACAGTAAACAAAGAGAGTAGCATATTTCAACCCTGCAGGCACTACACAAAACGTAGAAATAAAATATAAATCATGCCTTACCTTAGACGAGCTTCTTTTGTTGGCACTCCAATATGACCCATAAACATCACAATTGGTCTTTTTGTTCGATTAATTCCATCCATATACAGTAGGGCAAAAAAGTGTTTAGTCAACCACCAATTGTGCAAGTTCTCCCACTTAAAAAGATGAGAGGCCTGTAATTTTCATCATAGGTACACTTAAACTATGACAGACAAAATGAGAAAACAAAATCCAGAAAAACACAATGTAGGATTTTTAATGAATTTATTTGCAAATTATGGTGGAAAATACGTATTAGGGACGTGGCACACTATTTATCCAAAAGTGAAAATGCTGCTCCCTATACCTTAAGAAGTTAACATCTGTGATGCATTTCTCAAGGCGGGCTGACTGTGATGTATCGTCTGGTTTAACTGATAAATACAACTGAGTGTCATCAGCATAGCAATGAATATGCATGTTGTGCTTACAGATGACATTACCCAGAGTTAGCATGTGCAGTGAAAATAAAAGGGCTCCAAGCACAAAACCTTGAGGAACGCCAAATCCAACCTTGGAACTTTCCGATTAATTATCCCCCAGCTGAACAAATTGATACCGCTCAGAAAAGTATAATTTTTTTGCCTGTTAAGAATCTGTCCTCGTAGACCAACCAAGTCATCTAACATCTTAATGAGGATAGCAAGATCAACAGTGCCAAAGGCACCAGCAGTTAAATCTAAGAGAACAAGAATAAAGATGACCACAGGTCAGAGGACAGCAGCAGATCATTTACTACTTCAACTTGTAGTAAGGCACTAAAGTAAAACTACAAAAAATGTGGCTAAGAAATACATGTTTTCTCCTGAATACTAAGTGTTCATTTGGGGGGAAATCCAACACAACACAAAACAGTGTTACCACTCAGAGTAAAACAGAGTACCACTCTTTAAATTTTTAAAAATAGTGGTGACTGCATCATGTTATGAGCATGCTTGTCATCGCCAAGGACTAGGGAGTTTTATTTTTATAAAAATAAACAGAATAGAGAGCCACAGGATGTATTTGATTTTTTACATTTGGATTCATAGTCCTACTTGAATAGTGGATAGCCTACATGATGACAGCCAAGTGTCTTTGAAAGTGTAATTGTCGGATGGGGATCACGTGACCCTTGAACGAGATGGCCATATGAACTAAGAGCGCCACACAAGTAGTTTTCAATTCTTAATCTTACCTCCACTTCAAGTTAAAACTCCATTAGCTTTAGTCAAAAAAGTAATGGCGGCTACAAAAGGCGACATTACATTTGAAATTTTACCCGGACTCGAGTAATAGCTGCGGAAAAAGCATGTCAAAGACATCCTTTCTGAGCTGAGATCCCAACGTACAGAACTCAACATCAAATTAGATTACATGAACTCTCAGCTCAGTGCGATCGGGGGCAAGGTGACAACCCTGTAAAATAATTTGCCTGACATCAACAACAAGATTACCATCAACGCGAGCGCCTGGATGAGGCAGAGGGGCGAATCCTATCCGTGGAAACTTATTGACAGACGCCATGGAAACAACAGCATCTTCTAAAAAATAAAACACATCATCTGGAAGAGAAAACAGAGGACCTGGAAAAAAGGGGGCGAAGGAATAATTGTGACTATTAAATCTGTCCGAAAAAGAAGAGGAAAACATGCCACTGATCCGCTACCTGCAAGACAAACTTCCCGAGTGGCTCCACTTGTCCACCGACAGGCCCATAGAACAACTCGAGAGAGCTCACCGAGCACTGAGGCCCCCACCAGCAGCCAGACAACCACCGCGCCCAATCACCATACGTTTCCTGAGGTTCACCGACAGGCGACGAAAATCAACACCATCACAGTGGGAAACGCTGTGTGTTGCTAGCTGTTCCCGTTTTTCGGGAAAAACAGAATTGAGACTGAGCGTGGGGTTAATAGATCCAACCGAATATATTGAGTTGTTTGGGATCTCGGCTGTGGTGTTCAGAGATTTATTTTCTGTACACCATTTATTTTAATTATATGTGATTGCAGCTGTAACTATTATCCACCAATACCCAGAGATGTCTTGCACTAAAGTTCGATTATTGTTCCATGACGTTGACTAGCACCTTAAATCTACTGATATGGAACTGCCATGGTCTAGGTCATACAATAAAATGGAAAAAGTTACTATGTGCTCTAAAAAAGGAAAAAGCAGACATTGCGCTATTACAACAGAGACACCTCTGTGATGCCGAACATGCTAAACTCCGCAGAGCTTGGATAGGACAGGTGTATTTCTGTGATGCCGAACATGCTAAACTCCGCAGAGCTTGGGTGGGACAGGTGTATTTCTGTGATGCCGAACATGCTAAACTCCGCAGAGCTTGGGTGGGACAGGTGTATTTCTGTGATGCCGAACATGCTAAACTCCGCAGAGCTTGGGTGGGACAGGTGTATTTCTGTGATGCCGAACATGCTAAACTCCGCAGAGCTTGGGTGGGACAGGTGTATTTCTGTGATGCCGGACATGCTAAACTCCGCAGAGCTTGGGTGGGACAGGTGTATTTCTGTGATGCCGAACATGCTAAACTCCGCAGAGCTTGGGTGGGACAGGTGTATTTCTCATCTTTCAAATCAAACAGTAGAGGCACATCCATAATTATCCATAAGCATGTTCCATTCATAATTGACAAAAACATATCTGATCCGGAGGGGAGATTTATTTTGATAACTGGGTCACTCTATGGTCAACCAATTACTATCTTAAATATATACACTCCTAACACAGATACTCCTGCTTTCATGTCAAAGATCATAACCCTGTTCAATGAGCATTGTGTTTCCTTTTGAGTGCTGGCTGGAGATTTTAATTGTACCCTTAACCCAACCCTAGACAAATCATCTCAAGTCCCCACCACAAACCATAGATCTGCAAAGATGTTGAACTCTCTTACTAAAGAGATGGGACTGCTAGATATCTGGAGAGAGACTAATAGCTCATCTATGGACTATACATACTACTCTGATGTCCATAACACCTACTCTCATTTTGATTACATTTTTATCCCAAAGATTTCCATAAATTCTGCCACGTGTACAATCGGACCCATAGCACTTTCAGATCACGCCTTTGTCCACCTCCGCTTTGACCTCTGCAAAAACATCCGAGGTCAAAGAGCTGGAAATTCAACACCTCCATGTTATCAAACGAAGCGTTCCATACATTGCTAACTACATGGATAGGCAACTACACACAAGACAACAAAGACTCTCCTGTTTCTCCGGCCACAATGTGGGACGCTGCCAAAGCCACACTGAGGTCATTTAATTGCATATGCTTCCTCTAAGAAAAAAGCAATGGAAGCACACAGGCTAGATCTTGAGAGGGAGCTGGAACGCTGTGAAAAAGTACATAAACAATCCCCAGACAGCGCCTCCTGGAGTCAACTTAAACCAGCCAAAGCCAAACTGAATTTGGACTATACTCGGGAGATAAAATGGATGTCATAAGGTGAAAGCACCAATTTGTAAGTCGCTCTGGATAAGAGCGTCTGCTAAATGACTTAAATGTAAATGTTAAATAAAATAAAAAATACATCTTTACTGAACAGAAATACCATGAGTATAGCAATAGCCCTAGTAGATTGCTTGCTTACCAATTCAACAAAAAGAGTAGTCATGTCCAAATAAGATACATGTAACTTTTCATGATTTTTACTGCAAACTATATAATAACTATATAATTCTGAGAGAAAATATACGAATGCAGAACACAATTCCTTCCTGAAGGGAATCTCGCTACCAAAACTATCAGAGACCGACCAAGGAGATCTCAACTCCCCCTTCACTCCTGAGGAGGTCCTGGAGGAAATGATCTCCATGCCATCTAATAAGTCCCCAGGCCCAGACGGATTTCCCAGAGAGTTCTACAAAGCTTTTTGGCCCCAGCTCAGTCCTATTTTCATGCCAATGCTGGATGATTTTTGCAAAAACGGAGTTCTCCCAGACTCCATGCACACAGCCCACATTACAGTGTTGCTCAAAAAAGACAAGGACACACTATCCTGCTCGTCCTTCCGGCCCATAAGCTTGTTGGATTTCCACTACAAAATAATTACCAAATTGCTCGCCAAAACACTATGGCAGATTCCCTTTGGGACGTGGCACAAGACAAGGATGCCCGCTGTCCCCCTGCTCTAATTGTTGGGGCGGAGCCTTTGGCAGAGTTGATAAGGAGCAATCCAAGTATTATGGGGGTTTCTGCAGGTGGCCTGCAGCACAAGATTTTGATGTCTTGCTCTACATATCCAACCCTGAAAATCCCTCCTGTTTTAGACACAATTGCTCAGGATGGCAATATAAGATACATTTGAACAAATCCACTGTTTGCTCTCTCAATATTACACTCAACAGCTCAATGAAGACACTCTGTCCGTTCCAATGGAAGACACAAAGGTTTCAATACATTGGGATCTTTGTAACACCAGATCTGAATCCTTTTCAAGGAAAATTATCTCCCACTCCTGGATCGAATCAAGAACTATCTCCAAACTTGGATCTTAGTCAGAAGAATCAATGTTATCCGTATGAACATCCTCCTTAGATTTAACTATTTATTTCAGATGCTCCCATGCTATCTCCCAGTTTCCTTTTTCAAAACAACTAACCAAAGCATCACCAAATTTATATGGGGCAATAAAAAACCTAGGATCAAGTTCTCCACTCGATTGAATCCTGAATCTAAGGGTGGTCTTGCCCTTCACTCCCTTCAATTGTACTACTGGTCTGCCCAAATCTGCAACATGCTAACATGGATCACAAACAGACAAGACTCAATGTGGATTCAGATAGAAGCCCAATCCTGTGGTTCATTGCCCCATAAGCTCAATTATATTCATTAATAACTTTAGTGAAGTGGGCAACATAGCCAAAACCTTTGTGATTTACAGCACCCTACTAGCATGGAGGGACTGTAAGAAATACCTTGGCATTTCCTCCCAAATATGTTCTCACTCGCCTATAGTATGCAACCCAGACTTGCCAAAAGCCCTAAGTGATGCCAACTTTAATCTTTGGCATCCTCTAGGGATCAGAACCTTTTCAGACCTGTTTCATCAGCAAGCCACTACACTGAAATCCTTTCAAGAGCTCTGCAGTGAATTCATTTGGCCAAGATCCATTTTTTTAATGTATATCTTCAAATTAGACACGTCGTTTCCTCATCATTTACTTCCAAGGGGAGGTTTAGAGCTGAATGAAGTTGAGACCCTTCCTGCTACACCACAATCCATCAAAGGCTAAATCTTTCTGAGAAAGGAGGCTCCTCCTTTACTCCTTTGAAAATAATCTGGGTAAAGGACCTTTGTCTGACTATCAGTGATGAGTTATGGGCAGAGGTTTGCGACAGGGTATACTGCTCCTCTACTAATGTAAAAATGAAAGAATCTAATTGCACATTTTTGTGCAAATTGTATTACACCCCAATGAGACTCCATAGAATGAACACAGAAATGTCTCCTGATTGTAAAAGATGTACCTTTGAAAGTGGAACCTATATGCATGTATTTTGAAGTTGTAGAGAGATTACCAGATTATGGAAATCTATACATACTGCTGCACAGAAAATACTAGATGTGCAGTTTGATATGACCCCGTGTGTGTATCTGTCTTCTTAATGCCCAGCAGGACTTTGTTCTTGATCATGACAGAGAAAATTTGCTCATGACTATTACATACTTTGCTAAGAAATGTATTCTTCTATTGTGGGCTTCTAATACCCCTCCTACATTTAAAATGTGGATTGACCAGATTGTTGACTTTCTTCCTCTTGAAAAGCTCACTTATGACCTCCACAAGAGACAGTCCATGTTTGATAGATTCTGGTCTCCACTACTCAACTATATTTCAAATATGACAGAGTGAATGGGGTGATTAGGGAAATGAGCAGATGCATGTTGTGTAAGGTGCTGTAAAAACGAATGATTTGCTCGTCGTCTACGCTAAAGCTGGAAATAGCTAATAAGAACGGTGAAAGTGCTGCTGCAAGTTTGTTTTGTTTTATATTTCATTTCATCATATTATTTACGTCTGCCACATCTGTGAATGTGGAAAGTGTTTTGTTGGTTGATTGAAAAACAAGAAAACTTATCAAACATTTACATTTTAAAAAAGAATGTATAATTGGCTTAGTGATGCAACCTGATTCATGTCTTGCTCCAGTCTGAATTATTCTCCTCTCTTTTGAATCCTATCTGTTCCAAACAACCTACTAACCAGACCCCCATATCATACCCTGCTCCAGGGGTGGGTGGGCTGCCTGGGGTTTACCACCGGCAATGGATATCTGTCTGCCTGAATGTCCTGTGGGCTTTATAGCCCACCTGAGGGGCGTGTGTCTCTCTCTCTGTCTCTCTCTCTCTCTCTCTCTCTCTCTCTCTCTCTCTCTCTCTCTCTGTGCCTCCCCTGTCCTCCCACTGTCAAACGTCATAAAAACAGAAAACGGAAATAATCCCTAATTAGTTTTGTTTGTAATGGAAATCTTCAGAGGAGGGAACTGTGTGGTTTGGGCCTAGAGAGAGAGAGAGAGAGAGTGGGCGCTCTGTCCAGGCATGTCCCTCTTACAACCAAACCACCACCCATCAGGGAGTGTGAGAGAGAGGTGGAAAGAGAAGGACATCCAAACCAATTTACATATATGAACTCATAGAGAGAATTTCCAGAACGGTGGGGTTACATGGCACACAACACACAGCACACAGGCGAAAGCAGAAGGGGCTAAATGAACAAATCAACTCTACACCTCTATACCTCCCTCCTTCACCGTAGACAAACCACACACACACCTTCTACCTGTGGCAGACTTAAAGGTAATTAGACTCCAACCAACCCCTCTGTTAGGGTGCATGGGAGCCAGGAAGCACCTCTAGTACAGTTGAAAGGCTTCAAAAGGTGTCTTGGATAGAGCTGTGTCGCTGCTCGCTCTCCTTCTCTTCTCTTCTTCAGCGGCCTGGATGAAAGGGAGATGAAAGAGAGAGAGTGTCTCCTCTCTTCTTTCCTCCGAACCCCCCACGGCCCACCTGGGATCACAGGGACGCCACCTATACCAGACACACACACACACACAGGTTAGAGACAGAGAGGCATTGGGCCCCGTTCAATCAAAACTGCTAACAGAGTGTATGGGAGCTGAGACACAGATACATGAAAAGAGGAATGATGCTGACTGTGTTCCTGGAAGACTGGGTTCATTTCAATGATCAGTCCCGGTCTACAGTGACATGTCACCAACATGCCCTCCCAACTTTCACTGAAGCAGTACTTTATTAAACAGTGGATCACTGAAAGTCTCTCTCTCCCTTTATTTCCTTATTCCCTCCATCACGGCCTGGAGGAGGGCTGTGTGTTTATAAGGTCACTTCCTCTGAGGGCTCAGCCCAAACCCAATTACCCACCCCCCCTCGCCTGAGTCAGTCTCCGGTCAGCAGCCACACAATACAGCTATTATCCATTAGCCATTAGCATCATCCCAATTCACATGCCTCTACTGCTGCCTCAGACCTCACCATTCAATTACCTTACTGTCATCTAGAAGCTACCAGCTACCGCAAATACAGGGCCACGAGGTTTGTTCCATTAGCCCCATATTATTAGCCTTTTGCTGACATTACTCTCCTATTACTCAGAAGCAGGAGCAGCGACTGTGTCTTCTACAGCCAGACATTGACTGTTCCCCTCATACTACAAGCCCTGTAACAGTTTTCCTCATCCCCTCACTGTGTCTCCACGGCTGTGACCAAAGTATATGACCCATGGCTCACTGCTCGGCATGGGGGGGCCAAACGCTTGTGCAGACAGCGTTCTGGAAAGGGGGGAGGGTGTGTGTGTGTGTGCGTGTGTGTGTGTGTGTGGGCAGGCGTATTTGGAAGCGGGAATTTGGGTCTGTTTTATGCTTGTATTTTTATTAATGGGGGCTGAGTAGGGAATAGAGAGGCCTTCGATGCCAGACCCCCACGTCATACACACACAAACACACCTTCCCATCTGTGAAGACTCTTAGAGATAAAGTGTGTGTTTTGTCCAAGTGTAAGTGTGTTTATGCTATGTGTGAGCATGTGTAAACTCAGGAGCAGCATCGCCTGTGTAGTGTGGGTCAGAGAGCGAGCCCAGGGGCTGCTGGAAGCATCCACGCTTTGGGATAGAACAGGATACCGGCCACCTGAGTGGCACAGTGGTCTAAGTAACTGCATCACAGTGTTAGCTGTGCCACTAGAGATTATGGGTCCAGGCTCTGTTGCATCCGGCCGCGACCGGGAGACCCATGGGTCGGCGCACAATTGGCCCAGCGTCATCTGGGTTAGGGGAGGGTTTGGCCGGCAGGGATGTCCTTGTCCCATCGCGCACTAGCAACTCCTGTGGCGGGCCGGGCGCCATGCATGCTGACACGGTCGCCAGGTGCACGGTGTTCCCTCCGACACAGGGCTAAGAGGGCATTGTGTCAAGAAGCAGTGCGGCATGGTTGGTTCGTGTTACGGAGGACGCACGGCTCTCGACCTTTGCCTCTCCCGAGTCCGTGTGGGAGTTGAAGCGATGAGACAAGACTGTAACTACCAATTGGATCCCACGAAATTGGGGAGGAAAAAATAAGATACCAACTTTCTCATGGTGTCTGTCTCTCTGTCTGTGTCCGACTGTCTGTCTGCGTCCACAACCACTAGACTGTAACACCCGTATGTCATCCGTATGTCAGTATATTCGTCATCAGATGATGTTTGTGATTGTACAACCATCTATAGTGTCTTTTTACATTGTGTAAGCCTTTAACCATCTGTTTATGAAGTACAGGAGGATGTAACTAGTAGATTGTGTTCTGGGCAGCAGTGAGCTACTGCTACAGTAGATCGTGTTCTGGGCAGCAGTGAGCTACTGCTACAGTAGATCGTGTTTTAGGCAGCAGTAAGCTACTGCTACAGTAGATCGTGTTCTGGGCAGCAGTGAGCTACTGCTACAGTAGATCGTGTTTTAGGCAGCAGTGAGCTACTGCTACAGTAGATCGTGTTTTAGGCAGCAGTGAGCTACTGCTACAGTAGATCGTGTTTTAGGCAGCAGTGAGCTACTGCTACAGTAGATCGTGTTTTAGGCAGCAGTGAGCTACTGCTACAGTAGATCGTGTTTTAGGCAGCAGTGTGCTACTGCTACAGTAGATCGTGTTTTAGGCAGCAGTGAGCTACTGCTACAGTAGATCGTGTTTTAGGCAGCAGTGAGCTACTGCTACAGTAGATCGTGTTTTAGGCAGCAGTGAGCTACTGCTACAGTAGATCGTGTTTTAGGCAGCAGTAAGCTACTGCTACAGTAGATCGTGTTTTAGGCAGCAGTGAGCTACTGCTACAGTAGATCGTGTTTTAGGCAGCAGTGAGCTACTGCTACGGTAGATCATGTTTTAGGCAGCAGTGAGCTACTGCTACGGTAGATCATGTTTTAGGCAGCAGTGAGCTACTGCTACAGTAGATCGTGTTTTAGGCAGCAGTGAGCTACTGCTACAGTAGATCGTGTTTTAGGCAGCAGTGAGCTACTGCTACAGTAGATCGTGTTTTAGGCAGCAGTGAGCTACTGCTACAGTAGATTGTGTTCTGGGCAGCAGTGAGCTACTACTACAGTAGATCATGTTTTAGGCAGCAGTGAGCTACTGCTACAGTAGATCGTGTTTTAGGCAGCAGTGAGCTACTGCTACAGTAGATCGTGTTTTAGGCAGCAGTGAGCTACTGCTACAGTAGATCGTGTTTTAGGCAGCAGTGAGCTACTGCTACAGTAGATCGTGTTTTAGGCAGCAGTGAGCTACTGCTACATCGTGTTTTAGATCAGTGATCGTGTTTTAGGCAGCAGTGAGCTACTGCTACAGTAGATTGTGTTCTGGGCAGCAGTAAGCTACTGCTACAGTAGATCGTGTTTTAGGCAGCAGTGAGCTACTGCTACAGTAGATCGTGTTTTAGGCAGCAGTGAGCTACTACTACAGTAGATCGTGTTTTAGGCAGCAGTGAGCTACTGCTACAGTAGATCGTGTTTTAGGCAGCAGTGAGCTACTGCTACAGTAGATCGTGTTTTAGGCAGCAGTGAGCTACTGCTACAGTAGATCGTGTTTTAGGCAGCAGTGAGCTACTGCTACAGTAGATCGTGTTCTGGGCAGCAGTGAGCTACTACTACAGTAGATCATGTTTTAGGCAGCAGTGAGCTACTGCTACGGTAGATCATGTTTTAGGCAGCAGTGAGCTACTGCTACAGTAGATCGTGTTTTAGGCAGCAGTGAGCTACTGCTACAGTAGATCGTGTTTTAGGCAGCAGTGAGCTACTGCTACAGTAGATTGTGTTTTAGGCAGCAGTAAGCTACTGCTACAGTAGATTGTGTTTTAGGCAGCAGTGAGCTACTGCTACAGTAGATCGTGTTTTAGGCAGCAGTGAGCTACTGCTACAGTAGATTGTGTTCTGGGCAGCAGTGAGCTACTGCTACAGTAGATCGTGTTTTAGGCAGCAGTGTGCTACTGCTACAGTAGATTGTGTTCTGGGCAGCAGTGAGCTACTGCTACAGTAGATCGTGTTTTAGGCAGCAGTGAGCTACTGCTACAGTAGATCGTGTTTTAGGCAGCAGTGAGCTACTGCTACAGTAGATCGTGTTTTAGGCAGCAGTGAGCTACTGCTACAGTAGATCGTGTTTTAGGCAGCAGTGAGCTACTGCTACAGTAGATCGTGTTTTAGGCAGCAGTAAGCTACTGCTACAGTAGATCGTCTTTTAGGCAGCAGTGAGCTACTGCTACAGTAGATCGTGTTTTAGGCAGCAGTGAGCTACTGCTACAGTAGATCGTGTTTTAGGCAGCAGTAAGCTACTGCTACAGTAGATTGTGTTTTAGGCAGCAGTAAGCTACTGCTACAGTAGATCGTGTTTTAGGCAGCAGTGAGCTACTGCTACAGTAGATCGTGTTTTAGGCAGCAGTGAGCTACTGCTACAGTAGATTGTGTTCTGGGCAGCAGTGAGCTACTGCTACAGTAGATCGTGTTTTAGGCAGCAGTAAGCTACTGCTACAGTAGATTGTGTTTTAGGCAGCAGTAAGCTACTGCTACAGTAGATCGTGTTTTAGGCAGCAGTGAGCTACTGCTACAGTAGATTGTGTTCTGGGCAGCAGTGAGCTACTGCTACAGTAGATTGTGTTTTAGGCAGCAGTGAGATACTGCTACAGTAGATCGTGATTTAGGCAGCAGTAAGCTACTGCTACAGTAGATCGTGTTTTAGGCAGCAGTGAGCTACTGCTACAGTAAATCGTGTTTTAGGCAGCAGTAAGCTACTGCTACAGTAGATTGTGTTTTAGGCAGCAGTGAGCTACTGCTACAGTAGATTGTGTTCTGGGCAGCAGTGAGCTACTGCTACAGTAAATCATGTTTTAGGCAGCAGTGAGCCACTGCTACAGTAGATCGTGTTTTAGGCAGCAGTAAGCTACTGCTACAGTAGATCGTGTTTTAGGCAGCAGTGAGCCACTGCTACAGTAGATTGTGTTTTAGGCAGCAGTAAGCTACTGCTACAGTAGATCGTGTTTTAGGCAGCAGTGAGCTACTGCTACAGTAGATCATGTTTTAGGCAGCAGTGAGCTACTGCTACAGTAGATTGTGTTTTAGGCAGCAGTAAGCTACTGCTACAGTAGATCGTGTTTTAGGCAGCAGTGAGCTACTGCTACAGTAGATTGTGTTCTGGGCAGCAGTGAGCTACTGCTACAGTAGATCATGTTTTAGGCAGCAGTGAGCTACTGCTACAGTAGATCGTGTTTTAGGCAGCAGTGAGCTACTGCTACAGTAGATCATGTTTTAGGCAGCAGTGAGCTATTGCTACAGTAGATCATGTTTTAGGCAGCAGTAAGCTACTGCTACAGTAGATCATGTTTTAGGCAGCAGTGAGCTACTGCTACAGTAGATCGTGTTTTAGGCAGCAGTAAGCTACTGCTACAGTAGATCATGTTTTAGGCAGCAGTAAGCTACTGCTACAGTAGATCATGTTTTAGGCAGCAGTGAGCTACTGCTACAGTAGATCGTGTTTTAGGCAGCAGTGAGCTACTGCTACAGTAGATCGTGTTTTAGGCAGCAGTGTGCTACTGCTACAGTAGATCGTGTTTTAGGCAGCAGTGAGCTACTGCTACAGTAGATCGTGTTTTAGGCAGCAGTAAGCTACTGCTACAGTAGATCGTGTTTTAGGCAGCAGTAAGCTACTGCTACAGTAGATCATGTTTTAGGCAGCAGTGAGCTACTGCTACAGTAGATCGTGTTTTAGGCAGCAGTGAGCTACTGCTACAGTAGATCATGTTTTAGGCAGCAGTGAGCTACTGCTACAGTAGATTGTGTTCTGGGCAGCAGTGAGCTACTACTACAGTAGATCGTGTTTTAGGCAGCAGTGAGCTACTGCTACAGTAGATTGTGTTTTAGGCAGCAGTGAGCTACTGCTACAGTAGATCGTGTTTTAGGCAGCAGTGAGCTACTGCTACAGTAGATCGTGTTTTAGGCAGCAGTGAGCTACTGCTACAGTAGATCGTGTTTTAGGCAGCAGTGAGCTACTGCTACAGTAGATCGTGTTTTAGGCAGCAGTAAGCTACTGCTACAGTAGATTGTGTTCTGGGCAGCAGTGAGCTACTGCTACAGTAGATCGTGTTTTAGGCAGCAGTGTGCTACTGCTACAGTAGATCGTGTTTTAGGCAGCAGTGAGCTACTGCTACAGTAGATCGTGTTTTAGGCAGCAGTAAGCTACTGCTACAGTAGATCATGTTTTAGGCAGCAGTAAGCTACTGCTACAGTAGATCGTGTTCTGGGCAGCAGTGAGCTACTGCTACAGTAGATTGTGTTCTGGGCAGCAGTGAGCTACTGCTACAGTAGATTGTGTTTTAGGCAGCAGTGAGCTACTGCTACAGTAGATCGTGTTTTAGGCAGCAGTGAGCTACTGCTACAGTAGATCGTGTTTTAGGCAGCAGTAAGCTACTGCTACAGTAGATTGTGTTCTGGGCAGCAGTGAGCTACTGCTACAGTAGATCGTGTTCTGGGCAGCAGTGAGCTACTGCTACAGTAGATTGTGTTCTGGGCAGCAGTGAGCTACTGCTACAGTAGATCGTGTTCTGGGCAGCAGTGAGCTACTGCTACAGTAGATTGTGTTCTGGGCAGCAGTGAGCTACTGCTACAGTAGATCGTGTTTTAGGCAGCAGTGAGCTACTGCTACAGTAGATCGTGTTTTAGGCAGCAGTGAGCTACTGCTACAGTAGATCGTGTTTTAGGCAGCAGTGAGCTACTGCTACAGTAGATCGTGTTTTAGGCAGCAGTAAGCTACTGCTACAGTAGATTGTGTTCTGGGCAGCAGTAAGCTACTGCTACAGTAGATCGTGTTTTAGGCAGCAGTGAGCTACTGCTACAGTAGATCGTGTTTTAGGCAGCAGTGAGCTACTGCTACAGTAGATCGTGTTCTGGGCAGCAGTGAGCTACTACTACAGTAGATCATGTTTTAGGCAGCAGTGAGCTACTGCTACGGTAGATCATGTTTTAGGCAGCAGTGAGCTACTGCTACAGTAGATCGTGTTTTAGGCAGCAGTGAGCTACTGCTACAGTAGATCGTGTTTTAGGCAGCAGTGAGCTACTGCTACGGTAGATCATGTTTTAGGCAGCAGTGAGCTACTGCTACAGTAGATTGTGTTTTAGGCAGCAGTGAGCTACTGCTACAGTAGATCGTGTTTTAGGCAGCAGTGAGCTACTGCTACAGTAGATCGTGTTTTAGGCAGCAGTGAGCTACTGCTACAGTAGATTGTGTTCTGGGCAGCAGTGAGCTACTGCTACAGTAGATCGTGTTCTGGGCAGCAGTGAGCTACTGCTACAGTAGATTGTGTTCTGGGCAGCAGTGAGCTACTGCTACAGTAGATCGTGTTCTGGGCAGCAGTGAGCTACTGCTACAGTAGATCGTGTCGTGTTTTAGGCAGCAGTGAGCTACTGCTACAGTAGATCGTGTTTTAGGCAGCAGTGAGCTACTGCTACAGTAGATCGTGTTTTAGGCAGCAGTGAGCTACTGCTACAGTAGATCGTGTTTTAGGCAGCAGTGAGCTACTGCTACAGTAGATCGTGTTTTGGGCAGCAGTGAGCTACTGCTACAGTAGATCGTGTTTTAGGCAGCAGTGAGCTACTGCTACAGTAGATCGTGTTCTGGGCAGCAGTGAGCTACTACTACAGTAGATCATGTTTTAGGCAGCAGTTTAGTAGATCATGTTTTAGGCAGCAGTGAGCTACTGCTACAGTAGATCGTGTTTTAGGCAGCAGTGAGCTACTGCTACAGTAGATCGTGTTTTAGGCAGCAGTGAGCTACTGCTACGGTAGATCATGTTTTAGGCAGCAGTGAGCTACTGCTACAGTAGATCGTGTTTAGGCAGCAGTGAGATCAGTAGATCATGTTTTAGGCAGCAGTGAGCTACTGCTACAGTAGATCGTGTTTTAGGCAGCAGTGAGCTACTGCTACAGTAGATCATGTTTTAGGCAGCAGTGAGCTACTGCTACAGTAGATCGTGTTTTAGGCAGCAGTGAGCTACTGCTACAGTAGATCGTGTTTTAGGCAGCAGTGAGCTACTGCTACAGTAGATCGTGTTCTGGGCAGCAGTGAGCTACTGCTACAGTAGATCGTGTTTTAGGCAGCAGTGTGCTACTGCTACAGTAGATTGTGTTCTGGGCAGCAGTGAGCTACTGCTACAGTAGATCGTGTTTTAGGCAGCAGTGTGCTACTGCTACAGTAGATTGTGTTCTGGGCAGCAGAGCTACTGCTGTAGATCATGTTTTAGGCAGCAGTGAGCTACTGCTACAGTAGATCGTGTTTTAGGCAGCAGTAAGCTACTGCTACAGTAGATTGTGTTTTAGGCAGCAGTAAGCTACTGCTACAGTAGATCGTGTTTTAGGCAGCAGTGAGCTACTGCTACAGTAGATCGTGTTTTAGGCAGCAGTGAGCTACTGCTACAGTAGATTGTGTTTTAGGCAGCAGTGAGCTACTGCTACAGTAGATCGTGTTTTAGGCAGCAGTGTGCTACTGCTACAGTAGATTGTGTTCTGGGCAGCAGTGAGCTACTGCTACAGTAGATCGTGTTTTAGGCAGCAGTGTGCTACTGCTACAGTAGATTGTGTTCTGGGCAGCAGTGAGCTACTGCTACAGTAGATCATGTTTTAGGCAGCAGTGAGCTACTGCTACAGTAGATCGTGTTTTAGGCAGCAGTGAGCTACTGCTACAGTAGATCGTGTTTTAGGCAGCAGTGAGCTACTGCTACAGTAGATCGTGTTTTAGGCAGCAGTGAGCTACTGCTACAGTAGATCGTGTTTTAGGCAGCAGTAAGCTACTGCTACAGTAGATTGTGTTTTAGGCAGCAGTAAGCTACTGCTACAGTAGATCGTGTTTTAGGCAGCAGTGAGCTACTGCTACAGTAGATCGTGTTTTAGGCAGCAGTGAGCTACTGCTACAGTGGGCAGCAGTGAGCTACTGCTACAGTAGATCGTGTTTTAGGCAGCAGTAAGCTACTGCTACAGTAGATTGTGTTTTAGGCAGCAGTAAGCTACTGCTACAGTAGATCGTGTTTTAGGCAGCAGTGAGCTACTGCTACAGTAGATTGTGTTCTGGGCAGCAGTGAGCTACTGCTACAGTAGATTGTGTTTTAGGCAGCAGTGAGATACTGCTACAGTAGATCGTGTTTTAGGCAGCAGTAAGCTACTGCTACAGTAGATCGTGTTTTAGGCAGCAGTGAGCTACTGCTACAGTAAATCGTGTTTTAGGCAGCAGTAAGCTACTGCTACAGTAGATCGTGTTTTAGGCAGCAGTGAGCTACTGCTACAGTAGATTGTGTTCTGGGCAGCAGTGAGCTACTGCTACAGTAGATCGTGTTTTAGGCAGCAGTGAGCCACTGCTACAGTAGATCGTGTTTTAGGCAGCAGTAAGCTACTGCTACAGTAGATCGTGTTTTAGGCAGCAGTGAGCCACTGCTACAGTAGATCGTGTTTTAGGCAGCAGTAAGCTACTGCTACAGTAGATCGTGTTCTGGGCAGCAGTGAGCTACTGCTACAGTAGATCGTGTTTTAGGCAGCAGTGAGCTACTGCTACAGTAGATCGTGTTTTAGGCAGCAGTGAGCTACTGCTACAGTAGATCGTGTTTTAGGCAGCAGTGAGCTACTGCTACAGTAGATCGTGTTTTAGGCACTGCAGTAAGTTTTACTGCTACAGTACTGCTACAGTAGATCGTGTTTTAGGCAGCAGTGAGCTACTGCTACAGTAGATCGTGTTTTAGGCAGCAGTGAGCTACTGCTACAGTAGATTGTGTTCTGGGCAGCAGTGAGCTACTGCTACAGTAGATCATGTTTTAGGCAGCAGTGAGCTACTACTACAGTAGATCATGTTTTAGGCAGCAGTGAGCTACTGCTACAGTAGATCATGTTTTAGGCAGCAGTAAGCTACTGCTACAGTAGATCATGTTTTAGGCAGCAGTGAGCTACTGCTACAGTAGATCATGTTTTAGGCAGCAGTGAGCTACTGCTACAGTAGATCATGTTTTAGGCAGCAGTAAGCTACTGCTACAGTAGATCATGTTTTAGGCAGCAGTGAGCTACTGCTACAGTAGATCGTGTTTTAGGCAGCAGTAAGCTACTGCTACAGTAGATCATGTTTTAGGCAGCAGTAAGCTACTGCTACAGTAGATCATGTTTTAGGCAGCAGTGAGCTACTGCTACAGTAGATCGTGTAGGCAGCAGTGAGCTACTGCTACAGTAGATCGTGTTTTAGGCAGCAGTGAGCTACTGCTACAGTAGATCGTGTTTTAGGCAGCAGTAAGCTACTGCTACAGTAGATCGTGTTTTAGGCAGCAGTAAGCTACTGCTACAGTAGATCATGTTTTAGGCAGCAGTGAGCTACTGCTACAGTAGATCGTGTTTTAGGCAGCAGTGAGCTACTGCTACAGTAGATCGTGTTCTGGGCAGCAGTGAGCTACTGCTACAGTAGATCGTGTTTTAGGCAGCAGTGAGCTACTGCTACAGTAGATCGTGTTTTAGGCAGCAGTGAGCTACTGCTACAGTAGATCATGTTTTAGGCAGCAGTGAGCTACTGCTACAGTAGATCGTGTTTTAGGCAGCAGTGAGCTACTGCTACAGTAGATTGTGTTCTGGGCAGCAGTGAGCTACTGCTACAGTAGATTGTGTTCTGGGCAGCAGTGAGCTACTACTACAGTAGATCGTGTTTTAGGCAGCAGTGAGCTACTGCTACAGTAGATCGTGTTTTAGGCAGCAGTAAGCTACTGCTACAGTAGATTGTGTTCTGGGCAGCAGTGAGCTACTGCTACAGTAGATCGTGTTTTAGGCAGCAGTGAGCTACTGCTACAGTAGATTGTGTTCTGGGCAGCAGTGAGCTACTGCTACAGTAGATCATGTTTTAGGCAGCAGTGAGCTACTGCTACAGTAGATCATGTTTTAGGCAGCAGTGAGCTACTGCTACAGTAGATCGTGTTTTAGGCAGCAGTGAGCTACTGCTACAGTAGATCGTGTTTTAGGCAGCAGTGAGCTACTGCTACAGTAGATCGTGTTTTAGGCAGCAGTGAGCTACTGCTACAGTAGATCGTGTTTTAGGCAGCAGTGAGCTACTACTACAGTAGATCGTGTTTTAGGCAGCAGTAAGCTACTGCTACAGTAGATCGTGTTTTAGGCAGCAGTGAGCTACTACTACAGTAGATGTGTGAGCAACTCCATATCAATGCTGTCACTTTCCTTGTGTTTAACACAGCTTTGCTCTGTGATATTTTTGCTGGCTCAGGCTCCATTGATTGGGAATGAATGTGATGCCTAGTGTTGTAATGTTTCCCTAATGTTTCTGTCCAGCTTTACCTAATGGGTTATGTTTAGACCCACGCGGTTATTGCTAATGATGGAGTTGACAACAGTGCTCTAGACATGCGGGAAGTCAGGCAGGCCAGCTAGCGGATTGGGTTGCTCTGATATAGATGGTGAGAGATGTTGTCGGCATGCTGAGAGAATGTCAGGAGATTTTGTGGACGCCGGGAGAACTTGTGCGCGAATGGTGTGAGATTTTTTTTTTGAACACAGGACCGTTGTGAGACTTTTGAGAAATGACATTGCAAATAGTGCAAAAAGTTTCTACTAATGTAGGACTGGGGTGTTTTAGACTTTTGAGAGACTGTATTGAGAATGTTGTGTCTTTGTTCAAGACCTGTTGTGAGACCTGTTGTCATGTTATCGATGCGCCTCGAACCACAGAGGGTGATGTCATCCCACTCGCACCCACTACATCCTTATTATCTATCAGCCAATCAAGACCCTGACTCTTACTTTGACTTCCTGTCCAATAGATATGCATAAAGTAGGATCTTCATTTGATCCCCCTTTTTCAGGATAACTTTCTTGCAATGCAGGAATTGTAAAAACATGTAGTGTATTTAGGTTTAAAAAGGCTTATGGAGATTGTAATTTTCACTTAGAAATGTCAGACTTCTATCAACCCCCCCAAAAAGTCCATGAATTATAATCCACAGAGTAATTCACATTTTCTGTTGCTGCAGGATTATTTTCCTGCTGTAGCGGACTGGCTCAAATTAGAATCCTACATCTGTAAATAGTTCACATAGCAAGATTTTAAGAGTAGGCTCTTACATTTTACCTAACAATCAACCAATCAAATCTCAGATTCCATCAGTTGCCCAATCACAAGTCCTTCTCTGGCCTGTTTCGCGTTGTTTTTTCAGCTGGTTTTCTTATTTGTTCTCTTTTTTTTTTGGTCAAAACATTCAGAGTTTAATCCCATGCTGTTCTCTCCCCCTTTTTCTGAGCAAATCGTGACATCTATCCAATTTTGTCCACACATCCCATTAAAATCCCATTAACTCCAGTATTCCCGGGAACTCAGAGAGAGGGGAGAGACCAGGAGCTGTGGTAACCATGATAACCATCAGCAGCCATTCCCTCAGAGGTGGAAACACAGATGTGGCTCTTATTTCCCTGAATCCCAGGCGGGAAGCTAGCATGTGGGAAGAAGACAGTGTTTGTCCTGGTGTGTCTGTTTGCGCTGTCGCCGTAGGGAATCTCCTTGAATGAATGAATGCGCTTCCTTTGGGAATGTTTGGTTCGGATGGAGGGTTTCCAGTCTGCGAAACACTTCCAGTGCCGGGCAGCATATACATTCAATAGGATCCCAAAGGTCATTAGGTTCAGACATTCTGCTGAAGAATGTTGTACTGCTGTAACGGGTTGTGTTGAGGATACCTGTTGTTAAAAGTGAGTCCCAGTGTGAGTCTACACACTCGCATATGTGTGCAATATTTCTCTCTCTCACACACACACACACACACACACACACACACACACACACACACACACACACACACACACACACACACACACACACACACACACACACACACACACACACACACACACTCTTAACCACTTTGGGGTCCCATGTGCAGAGTATCGATTTTCTAAATAAAACAAGCTTGCGGGGAAGTAGGTCCTAGACAGAGGCAGGGGCGGGAGTTTGCTCTGTAATAAAAGCTGCTTTCGTTTGACAAGTTGTGCTTTTAACAGGAGACCTTTAATTTTTGCGAGAAGGAAGCAATGAATTGTAAAGTATACTTTTCCAGAGCTGGGCCGTTAAGTGTGCCGTGTACACCACTGCTCACGGGAACGGCCCCGGCAATGGTTAACACATGTTATGTCTTTCTCCAGTCTCTTCAAGTTTCTCTCCCTTCTCTCTCTCTCTCTCTCTCTCTCTCTCTCTCTCTCTCTCTCTCTCTCTCTCTCTCTCTCTCAATCTCTCAATCTCTCTCTCTCTCTCTCTCTCTCTCTCTCTCTCAATCTCTCTCTCTCTCTCTCTCAATCTCTCTCTCTCTCTCTCTCTCTCTCTCTCAATCTCTCTCTCTCTCTCTCTCTCTCTCTCTCTCTCTCTCTCTCTCTCTCTCTCTCTCTCTCTCTCTCTCTCTCAATCTCTCTCTCTCTCAATCTCTCTCTCTCTCTCTCTCTCTCTCTCTCTCTCTCAATCTCTCAATCTCTCAACCTCTCTCTCTCTCTCTCTCTCTCTCTCTCTAGAATCAGACCCTTGTCTCTCTCTCTCTCTCTAGAACCAGACCCTTGTCTCTCTCTCTCTCTAGAACCAGACCCTTGTCTCTCTCTCTCTCTCTAGAACCAGACCCTTGTCTCTCTCTCTCTCTAGAACCAGACCCTTGTCTCTCTCTCTCTCTCTAGAACCAGACCCTTGTCTCTCTCTCTCTCTAGAACCAGACCCTTGTCTCTCTGGTTTAGGTCTTCCTATATCTCTCTGCCAATATGTCCTTCTTTCACCATTCATTCTAAATTCTAAACCTCTCTTTCCAGCGCTTTTCTCTATAAGCCCCTTTCCATCTGATGTAACAACAACTGTGTGTGTGTGATGAGCAATGTCAGTCCGGCCATCCTGGTTTAGGAGAGGAGATGTGTCAGTTTGTACTGGGGGGCAGAGAGCAGATCAGCGGTGAGGGGTTAGGTGGGGGTTAATCGTCAGCTGTCACTTGCTATAAGTTGAGACATGAATATTGGAGTCAATGGGGGGTGGGGGAAGTTAGGCAGCGTGCACATGGACGGACGGACGGACGGAGGGGGGGTCAGTAGCCACTGAGCTGAGACTGAGAACACATGCCTCCGCAGACACTCATACACACATACACACACACACACACACACACACACATCCCGCTGGTCCAATATCCTCAACACCCCAACGAGCCCCCAAAGCCTCACCAGCAACCTCTGCATAGCCCTGGTGCCTTGGCCAAGGCCTATGTGTTGACATTGAGATTTGTTTAGGACCAGATGAGGAGGGAGGCAGGAGGAACAGGAGAGAGGAGGTGAAGGGAGGGAACAGAAAGGAGTAGAAAGAATTAGAGAAAAATAGCGAGGGTCCAAAGCAGGAGGCCAGTCCAGATGTGGAGCGTGTGGTTTTACAGTATGACCCCATCTCCATGGGGACCCAATAAGGTCAAAGTTCATGGAGTAAAAAGCTCTATTGGGGAATGTTCAAAATATCAGCCTCTGTATGGACCACTAACTCTCTCTCTTTCTCTCTGTGCCCATTCCTTTCTGTCCCACTGCTTCCCTCACACACCTTCTCCCCCTCATTGTCCCCAATTTCCCCTGCACTTTCCCTCATTCTTCCCCTTAGCTCCTCTCTCTCTCCTCTTCCTCTCTCTCCTCAGAGCTGTCCTCATGTGTGATCACAGTGGACATGATTAGTTTCCATCATTAGTCCTTTAGAGGCTGGGCTGTGCCCCATGGCAAATGTTGAGCCATGGAAATGAGAGCCATTTCCAGGTACACGTGTACACACACACACACACACACTTTCACATACACACAGCACATAATCTCCGACCCAACACGCGTACACACACACACACACACACGAGCCAAGCAAGAGCTGTGTGGATGGCGGGCCCTGTCGGGCACATGGCTTTAATTGTGTTAATTAATTAGATCTGACGAGCACCAACTGTGCAAACCAAAGAGGAAACCTAAGAGTGACGCAGGGAGAACGTTGGGGAAACGCTGGCAGGAAAACACTGGGGAGGTTCCCTTCTCTCTCTGTGGCCGGCTGCCATGGGCCAGTGTCTGGGACAGAGGGCTCTGTAAGCATCTGCAGGGTCACACACACACACACACAGTCTCATGCATGTTCTCACCAAAGCTTCCTTGACATGCTCTCTTGTGTAAACCTGGCCCAGTCTTTTACTCTGAAACTGATGCCACACACAACTATCACTTACCCACTTTAATGACCTTTGTAAGACGCACACACACACACACACACACACACACACACACACACACACACACACACACACACACACACACACACACACACACACACACACACACACACACACACACTGGCTACTGACTCATGGGGACTTTGTGGTATGTACACAGACACACACACATATACTGAGATCAGGGTTGTTGTCCGTGCTGGTAGAGGTGGCTAAGGGTTGAGTGTAACGTAGTGTGTTATGTCCACTCTGTCCCCTCTACAATCACTTCCTGTGTGTTGAAGCCTGGCTGTCCTTTGTTCTGTCTAAATCCCTCTTCCTGCCCCATCCTGATCCTGCCCACCCCACCCTACTGCAGGACAGGTCAGCACATCTGTGTGTGTGTGTGTGTGTGTGTGTGTGTGTGTGTGTGTGTGTGTGTGTGTGTGTGTGTGTGTGTGTCTGTGTGTGTGTGTGTGTGTGTGTGTGTGTGTGTGTGTGTGTGTGTGTGTGTGTGTGTGTGTGTGTGTGTGCGTGCACGTGTGTGTGTGTGTGCGTGCACGTGTGTGTGTGTGCGTGTGCACGTATGTGTGTGTGCACGTGTGTGTGCGTGCGTGCGTGTGAAGGGATGGGTTACGTGTGTCTCACACTGGCACACACGCCCAACACATGGACAATGTCAAGCTGATAAGTATGAGCTCATCTCTCTGAACAAGAGTCTCTCTCTCTCTCACACACAACAAACCATAAGAGACACGGTTACTTTGTAGGGAAACTCCCTCTGATAGAGGGCCTTCTCTCTCTCTCTCTCTCTCTCTCTCTCTCTCTCTCTCTCTCTCTCTCTCTCTATATATATATATATATATTTATATATATATTTATATATATATATATACACACACCTACACACACACACTGCTATTTTTCCATCATTTATGCTGAGGGGAGTTATGTGCAGATGTTAATAGCTGTGTGTGGTGGTGTGTGTGTGTGTGTGTGTGTGTGTGTGTGTGTGTGTGTGTGTGTGTGTGTGTGTGTGTGTGTGTGTGTGTGTGTGAGAGAGAGACACACTGTCTTTTGGAATGAAAGGAGGTTTCTTGGAAGCACTGGGTCTGGGTTACCCTGTGGGTGGAGTAATATGGCTGTTTTTGTGTGTGTGGTGTCTGGGTGTGCGTGTGGGTGTGTTTGGGTCTAGGTGTGTCTGGGTCTTGTGTGTCTGTGTGTGTGTGTGTAGGTGGTTAGTGTTTCTATAAAGAAGTACACACACTTGTACATTTGCCAGTTCAACCCCCCCCCCAATTAGTACATCTCAGTGAGGTTTTATATACTGTCGTCACTCAACAGAGACATGGATTAAAGCAGCCACCCAGTTCTAACCACTGGAATGCTATTTTATGTTCTCTGCTGTCTGAACTAAGTCTGGTGTTCATGTCCATAGGTGTTATGCAAGTATGCCAGTACTGTGGATGTAGCCTACAGCACTGTTTCCCAACTCCAGTCCTCCAGTACCTCCAGTACCTCCAGTACTTCCCGTCCTCCAGTACCTCCAGTCCTCCAGTACATCCAGTACCTCCAGTAACTCCAGTCCTCCAGTACCTCCAGTACCTCCAGTACCTCCAGTAACTCCAGTCCTCCAGTACCTCCAGTACCTCCAGTAACTCCAGTCCTCCAGTACCTCCAGTACATCCAGTCCTCCAGTACCTCCAGTACCTCCAGTACCTCCAGTCCTCCAGTACCTCCAGTACATCCAGTACCTCCAGTACTTCCAGTACATCCAGTACCTCCAGTCCTCCAGTACCTCCAGTACATCCAGTAACTCCAGTCCTCCAGTCCTCCAGTACATCCAGTCCTCCAGTACCTCCAGTACATCCAGTACCTCAGTACCTCCAGTACATCCAGTCCTCCAGTACCTCCAGTACTTCCTGTCCGCCAGTCTCTCCAGTCCTCCAGTCCTTCCCATCCTCCAGTACCTCCAGTACTTCCCGTCCGCCAGTCCCTCCAGTCCTCCAATACCTCCAGTACTTCCCGTCCTCCAGTACCTCCAGTACTTCCTGTCCGCCAGTCTCTCCAGTTTCAGTACCTCCAGTACTTCCCGTCCTCCAGTACCTCCAGTACTTCCCGTCCGCCAGTCCCTCCAGTACCTCCAGTACCTCCAGTACTTCCTGTCCTCCAGTACCTCCAGTACTTCCCGTCCACCAGTCCCTCCAGTCCTCCAGTACCTCAAGTACTTCCCATCCTCCAGTACCTCCAGTACTTCCCGTCCTCCAGTACCTCCAGTACTTCCCATCCTCCAGTACCTCCAGTACTTCCCTTCCTCCAGTACCTCCAGTACTTCCCATCCTCCAGTACCTCCAGTACTTCCCATCCTCCAGTACCTCCAGTACTTCCCATCCTCCAGTACCTCCAGTACTTCCCATCCTCCAGTACCTCCAGTACTTCCCGTCCGCCAGTCCCTCCAGTCCTCCAATACCTCCAGTACTTCCCGTCCTCCAGTACCTCCAGTACTTCCTGTCCGCCAGTCTCTCCAGTCCTTCAGTACCTCCAGTACTTCCCATCCTCCAGTACCTCCAGTACTTCCTGTCCGCCAGTCTCTCCAGTCCTTCAGTACCTCCAGTACTTCCCGTCCTCCAGTACTTCCAGTACTTCCTGTCCGCCAGTCTCTCCAGTCCTTCAGTACCTCCAGTACTTCCCGTCCTCCAGTACCTCCAGTACTTCCCGTCCGCCAGTACCTCCAGTCCTTCAGTACCTCCAGTACTTCCCGTCCTCCAGTACCTCCAGTACTTCCCGTCCGCCAGTACCTCCAGTCCTCCAGTACCTCCAGTCCTCCAATCCCCCCGACAGCACACATTTTTGTTGTTCCCCAGACAAACTCACCTGATTAAACTCATTGAGTATGTTTACATGCACACAAATAATTCGATTTTTAAACTGATTATGGTAGTAGGCAGATTATGCCATAGTCATGTAAAGACCTTACTCTGTTTATCAGAATCGACGTAAGCATACATTGGTTAAAATACCTGGTTTTCTGAGCAATCTTTTGAATTATTAGGACATGTAAACACCTTAAGCGGCATTTCAGCGGTGTCTTTGATCTGCGGATGTGCCAGCACCAGCTGAGAGCCTCCCTCGTTAGCGTGGGTGAAGTGAGTTCGGATCAACTGAATGTATGCATCTTAGAAGTCATTTTCACATACAAACGTTATATGTCCCAACTCAGAATCAAATGCGCTTCTCAAAAAGAACACATTCGCTGTCGTAGAACCTTTGTTCTGCATTTAGCAGAGTGCCTTCAAGTAGCCTGATTTCAGATGTGTCCATGGAAACAGGACTATTAGGGAAGTCGTTCTTCTTGCAATTATTATATTAATCTGACTAATCCACAATAATATCATTATTGTGTGCATGTAACCACACTCATTGAAGGCTCGATGATTAGTTGACCAGTTGAATCAGGTGTGTTTGTCTTGGGCTACAACAGAAATGAGGGCTGTTGGAGGACTGGAACCACTGGTCTACAGTATATGCGAATGTGTATTAAATGTGTGTGCTTGTGGTTTTATTTATTTATTCAGTTAGTTGATTTTATGGAGACAGAATCAACCATTGACACATTGAGTCATCAACTCATCAACAGTCAGGTACATTGTATCTGCTTTTAATGCTAATTCACAGCCTCAGCCCCTAGATGGAATTTACAGAAATATTCTCTAAGAGGAGAGTTGATGTTTCTGTAACATTAAAGGCACATTGTGAGAACGTTGATGTGACAACGTTGACTTTGAACAGTCCCTGGCCAGTCAGTGTGATGTGGGATGACTGAAAGGGTTCATTGGAGAGGCAGTGGAGCCAGGGAGATTCACCCCAGCGACCTTTCTGTGAACTTGTGGTTTAATTCTCCACTACTGCTCATCTGACGAGAGAGAGGGAGGATGGTACTAGGGAGGGAGGGAGGACGGTACAAGGGAGGGAGGACAGTACTAGGGAGGGAGGACAGTACTAGGGAGGGAGGACAGTACTTGGGAGGGAGGGAGGACGCCCCGTACTTGGGAGGGAGGGAGGATGGTACTAGGGGGACAGTACTAGGGAGGGAGGGAGGATGGTACTAGGGAAGGAGGGAGGAGGGAGGGGAGGGAGGGAGGATGGTACTAGGGAGGGACTTGGGAGGGAGGACAGTACTAGGGAGGGAGGGAGGACAGTACTAGGGAGGGAGGGAGGACAGTACTAGGGAGGGAGGACAGTACTTGGGAGGGGGAGGAGGTACTAGGGAGGGAGGACAGTACTAGGGAGGGAGGGAGGGAGGATGGTACTAGGGAGGGAGGGAGGACAGTACTAGGGAGGGAGGGAGGATGGTACTAGGGGGAAGGAGGGAGGATGGTACTAGGGAGGGAGGGAGGATGGTACTATGGAGGGAGGGAGGATGGTACTAGGGAAGGAGGGAGGATGGTACTAGGGAGGGAGGGAGGACGGTACAAGGGAGGGAGGGAGGACAGTACTAGGGAGGGAGGACAGTACTTGGGAGGGAGGGAGGACGGTACTAGGGAGGGAGGGAGGATGGTACTAGGGAGGGAGGGAGGACAGTACTAGGGAGGGAGGGAGGATGGTACTAGGGAAGGAGGGAGGATGGTATTAGGGGGAGGGAGGGAGGGAGGATGGTACTAGGGAGGGAGGGAGGATGGTACTAGGGGGAAGAAGGGAGGGGATGGTACTAGGGAGGGAGGGGGAGGACAGTACTAGGGAGGGAGGACAGTGCTTGGGAGGGAGGGAGGACAGTACTAGGGAGGGAGGGAGGATGGTACTAGGGAGGGAGGGGGAGGACAGTACTAGGGAGGGGGAGGGAAGAGAGGACAGTGCTAGGGGGAGGGAGGACAGTACTAGGGAGGGAGGGAGGACGGTGCTAGGGAGGGAGGGAGGACAATGCTAGGGAGGGAGGGAGGACAGTGCTAGGGAGGGAGGGAGGGAGGACGGTGCTAGGGAGGGGAGGGAGGGAGGACAGTACTAGGGAGGGAGGACAGTTCTAGGGAGGGAGGGGGAGGGAGGACAGTACTAGGGAGGGAGGACAGGAGGAGGGAGGGAGAATGGTGCAAGGGAAGGAGGGAGTACTAGGGAGGGAGTACTAGGGAGGGGGAGGGAGGAGGACAGTACTAGGGAGGGAGGGAGGATGGTACTAGGGAGGGGGAGGGAGGACAGTACTAGGGAGGGTACTAGGGAGGAGGGAGGTACTAGGGGGAGGGAGGACAGTACTAGGGGGAGGGAGGATGGTACTAGGGAGGGAGGGAGGATGGTACTAGGGAGGGAGGGAGGACAGTACTAGGGAGGGAGGACAGTACTAGGGAGGGAGGACAGTACTAGGGAGGGAGGACAGTTCTAGGGAGGGAGGGAGGGGGAGGGAGGACAGTACTAGGGAGGGAGGACAGTTTTAGGGAGGGAGGGAGAATGGTGCAAGGGAAGGAGGGAGGACAGTACTAGGGAGGGAGGGAGGACGGTTCTAGGGAGGGAGGGAGGATGGTACTAGGGAGGGAGGGAGGACAGTACTAGGGAGGGAAGGGAGGACAGTGCTAGGGAGGGAGGACAGTACTAGGGAGGGAGGACGGTACTAGGGAGGGAGGGAGGATGGTACTAGGGAGGGAGGGAGGACAGTACTAGGGAGGGAAGGGAGGACAGTGCTAGGGAGGGAGGACAGTACTAGGGAGGGAGGGAGGACGGTGCTAGGGAGGGAGGGAGGGAGGACGGTGCTAGGGAGGGAGGGAGGACGGTGCTAGGGAGGGAGGGAGGGAGGGAGGACAGTACTAGGGAGGGAGGACAGTTCTAGGGAGGGAGGGGGGGAGGGAGGACAGTACTAGGGAGGGAGGACAGTTTTAGGGAGGGAGGGAGAATGGTGCAAGGGAAGGAGGGAGGACAGTACTAGGGAGGGAGGGAGGACGGTTCTAGGGAGGGAGGACGGTTCTAACTCCAAAGAGAGACCAGTTGTCACTCACATAGGGACCTCTCTTACATCAGTGTCTGTGTTTACACAGGCAGCCCAATTATTGGCAAAAGAGTTGATCTGATTGGTCAAAAGAATTCAGAATTGGGCTGTCTGAATAAATGCAGCAAAAGAGACCCAACCTTTACTTACCAGAAAATACTGTCCTTCTCCAACTTTCAACACTGTATTTCAAAGAGAGACCTTAACTATTCACTGTAGATGTCCATTGGCTGTAGAGGAGAAATGTGCCCATCTCATTGGCTGATGTGTGGCTCTCATGTTTGATATGTAAACCCATCAGCGCTTTTCAGACTGCAGACAAAACCCTGCCCCTGGTTTCTCCCGGCAACAGCAGGGGTCAGACTGAGGGCATGTGCGTTTTTCCTTCCATGCATATTTCTCATCTGATAAGTGCAGCCAGAATACCACACTGTGATTTATGGGTTGTTCGGTTAGTGTGTGTGTTAGAGATATATGAACTTGGTTGTCTGTGTGTGTGTGTGTGTGTCTGATAATTAGTGTCTGTGTCTCCCGTCATCCCCATGTAAAGTTGACATTTTGTGGCCTTTCCAGGCAGAGTGGACATGTGGTCCCCCAGGGCCTAGAGGCTGCTTCCTCCTCGAACTAGACCTGACTGACTGTCTGGCTGACTGAAACCTCTTAGCACTCCCTCGGTGCTCTCTCTCTCTCTCTCTCTCTCTCTCTCTCTCTCGGTGTGTCTCTCTCTCTCTCTCTCGGTGTGTCTCTCTCTCTCTCTCTCTCTCTCTGT
>NC_088409.1:39453570-39468570 GCF_034236695.1 Oncorhynchus nerka | reverse complement strand
CATACACACAGCCAACAAACCAGCGTGCACACAGCCAACAAACCAGCATACACACAGCCAACAAACCAGCATACACACAGCCAACAAACCAGCATACACACAGCCAACAAACCAGCATACACACAGCCAACAAACCAGCATACACACACCCAACAAACCAGCGTGCACACAGCCAACAAACCAGCATACACACAGCCAACAAACCAGCATACACACAGCCAACAAACCAGCGTACACACAGCCAACAAACCAGCATACACACAGCCAACAAACCAGCATACACACAGCCAACAAACCAGCATACACACAGCCAACAAACCAGCATACACACACCCAACAAACCAGCGTGCACACAGCCAACAAACCAGCATACACACAGCCAACAAACCAGCATACACACAGCCAACAAACCAGCGTGCACACAGCCAACAAACCAGCATACACACAGCCAACAAACCAGCATACACACAGCCAACAAACCAGCATACACACAGCCAACAAACCAGCATACACACAGCCAACAAACCAGCATACACACAGCCAACAAACCAGCATACACACAGCCAACAAACCAGCATACACACAGCCAACAAACCAGCATACACACAGCCAACAAACCAGCGTGCACACAGCCAACAAACCAGCATACACACAGCCAACAAACCAGCGTGCACACAGCCAACAAACCAGCATGCACACAGCCAACAAACCAGCATACACACAGCCAACAAACCAGCATACATACAGCCAACAAACCAGCATACACACAGCCAACAAACCAGCATACACACAGCCAACAAACCAGCATACACACAGCCAACAAAACAGTGTGCACACAGCCAACAAACCAGCATACACACAGCCAACAAACCAGCGTGCACACAGCCAACAAACCAGCGTGCACACAGCCAACAAACCAGCGTGCACACAGCCAACAAACCAGCGTGCACACAGCCAACAAACCAGCATACACACAGCCAACAAACCAGCGTGCACACAGCCAACAAACCAGCATACACACAGCCAACAAACCAGCATGCACACAGCCAACAAACCAGCATACACACAGCCAACAAACCAGCATACACACAGCCAACAAACCAGCATACACACAGCCAACAAACCAGCATACACACAGCCAACAAACCAGCGTGCACACAGCCAACAAACCAGCATACACACAGCCAACAAACCAGCATACACACAGCCAACAAACCAGCGTGCACACAGACAACAAACCAGCGTACACACAGCCAACAAACCAGCGTGCACACAGCCAACAAACCAGCATACACACAGCCAACAAACCAGCGTGCACACAGCCAACAAACCAGCGTGCACACAGCCAACAAACCAGCGTGCACACAGCCAACGTAACGCAAACTGACGTTGCGGAAACGTTGTGGGCCAAGCTGGAGAGAACCCAGCATGGTTATTCCATATGTCTTCCATATCAGAGGAAATGGATCATTAACCCAATAGGAGTTATTTATGGAGCGGAACATGCAGGATACTGCTGTGGTTCAGGAGAACATGTGCTGGTTCTTTCCTATCGTGAATCAAGCTTTGTCTCAAAATCCTGTGTTTGGATCGTGCCGTGACCTTACAAAGTCCAGTTATTCTTATCCCATTGTCAGTTCTCACCATTGCCAGTAGATTAACACATATTGGTCTAGATTTAAACCAAAAGGCTTCTATTCGTCGATTGGTTTTAAAGATATTGGTGCAGGCAGACCCAGCTATCCATTCTTCCCTAACCTAGTAACAAAAACTAGGAGAAACGCCTGCAATGATGCCCAGAACCATGACTATTGGATCAACTGTGCCCATATACACTATCTCCCCCTAGTAACCATACACACACACAGACACACACATGGTGAGCCTCACTGCCAATCAAACACTCAATCCCTAGCTCTGTGAAAGTCTTTTATTGGTTCCTGTCTGTCGGTATATGAAGGCCGTGGTGTACCGGGAAGACACAGGAATACTAAATAGGCTGTGTGTCACTCAGGGACAGGCGTTTGGACTATAGGATGACTGTTGCAGTCAGAAAGTCATAAAGTGGGCCTCTGCTGGGTTGGGCTGTACTGTACTGTGTGCCAAGGTGCTGACATATTATAGTGACGGCTTCCCGCTTTTCTCCCCCTCCAGCTATCCCTGCAGGTCATGATAGGTTGGGAGGGTGGAAGGAGGGGCTTCTCAGGGGCTTGTTGGCTGTTTAGGGATGTAACCAAGGGCAGCCGTAGTGGAGGAGATCATGTCTCTGGCCCCTACAATAATGTGTTGAACTCCCTCCTACTGTGGAGTTTTTAATTAGTGCTGAAGCAGGTAAGTAGGCTTCTCTCCGTCTCTCTCCCAGTGTGTGTGTGTGTGTGTGTGTGTGTGTGTGTGTGTGTGTGTGTGTGTGTGTGTGTGTGTGTGTGTGTGTGTGTGTGTGTGTGTGTGTGTGTGTGTGTGTGTGTGTGTGTGTGATTTATTTGTGCTCTCCTGCTTGTGTTGCTAGTGGTAACAGAGTGTGTGTGTAGAAACGCCGAGGCAGGTTTCCCACCCTGGCGGCCAGCAACCCTACTGTGACCAGCTCATAGCCCCTAACACTGCAGTAACACACCCTGCAGCGACACTGATTAAAGTGGCAAATCAAACTGTATTTGTCACATGCGCCGAATACAACAAGTGTAGACCTTACTGTGAAATGCTTACTTACAAACCCTTAACCAACAGCGCAGTTCAAGAAGAAATTATTTACCAAGTAGACTAAAATAAAATAAATGATAATAAAAAGTAACACAATAAGAATAAGAATAACGAGGCTATATTCAGGGGCACCGGCACCGAGTCAGTGTGCAGGGGTACAGGCTAGTTGAGGTAATCTGTACATGTAGGTGGGGACGAAGTGACTATGCATAGGTAACAAACAAACAGTGTACTAGAGGGGGGGTCAATGTAAATTGTCCGGTGGCGATTTTACGGATTGTTCAGCAGTCTTATGGCTTTGGGGTAGAAGCTGTTGAGGAGCATTTTGTTCCTAGACTAGGCGCTCCAGTACCGGTAGCAGAGAAAAGTCTATAACTTGGGTGACTGGAGTCTGTCAATTTTATGGTCTTTCCTCTGACACTGCCTATTATATAGGTCCTGGATGGCAGGAAGCTTGGCCCCAGTGATGTACTAAGCCGTTCGTACTACCCTCTGTAGCGCCTTACGGTCAGATGCCGAGCAGTTGCCATACCAGGCAGTGACGCAACTGGTCAGGATGCTCTCGATGGTGCAGCTGTAGAAGCTTTTGAGGATCTGAGGACCCATGCCAAATCTTTTCAGTCTCCTGAGGGGGAATAGGTTTTGTCGTGCCCTCTTCATGACTGTCTTGGCATGTTTGGTTCATGGTAGTTCGTTGGTGACGTGGACACCAAGGAACTTGACACTCTCAACCCGCTCCACTACAGCCCCGCCGATGTTAATGGGGGCCTGTTCGGCCCGCCTTTTCCTGTAGTCCACAATCAGCTCCTTAGTCTTGCTCACATTGAGGGAGAGGTTGTTGTCCTTGCACCACACTGCCAGTTCTCTTACCTCCTCCCTATAGGCCGTCTCACCGTTGTCGGTGATCACTGTTGTGTCTTCAGCAGACTTAATGATGGTGTTGAAGTCATGTTTGGCCACACAGTCGTGGGTGTACAGGGAATACAGGAGGGGACTAAGTACACACCCCTGAGGGGCTCCAGTGTTAAGGATCAGTGTGGCAGATGTGTTGTTGCCTACTTTTACAACCTGGGGGCGGCCCGTCAGGAAGTCCAGGATCCAGTTGCAGAGGGAGGTGTTTAGTCCCAGAGTTCTTAGCTTAGTGATGAGCTTCTGGGGCACTATGGTGTTGAACGCTGAGCTGTAGTCAATGAACAGCATTCTAACATAGGTGTTCCTTTTGTCCAGGTGAGAGAGAGCAGTGTGGAGTGCGATTGAGATTGCGCCATCTGTGGATCTTTTGGGGCGGTATGCGAATTGGAGTGGGTCTAGGGTGTCCAGGAGGATACTGTTGATGTGAGCCATGACCAGCCTTTCAAAGTACTTCATGGCTACCTACCTGAGTGCCACGGGGTGGTGATCATTTAGGCAGGTTAACTTCACTTCCTTGGGCACAGGGACTATGGTGACTTGCTTGAAACATGTAGGTATTACAGACTCGGTCAGGGAGAGGTTGAAAATGTTAGTTAAGACACTTGTCAGTTGGTCCGCACATGCTTTGATTACACGTCCTGGTAATCCATCTGGCCCAGCAGCTTTGTGAATGCTGACCTTTTTAAAGGATTTTAAGATACCGAGAGCATTATCTTAGTCATCCAGAACAGCCGGTGCTCTAGTGCATGCTTTGGTATTACTTTCCTCGAAACGGGCATAAAAGGCATTTTGCTTGTCTAGTAGGCTCGCGTCACTGGGCAGCTCGCGTCTGGGTTTCCCTTTGTAGTCCGTAATAGTTTTCCAGCCCTGCCACATCTGACGAGCTTCAGAGCCGGTGTAGTAGGATTCCATCTTAATCCTGTATTGACGCTTTGCTTGTTTGATGGTTAGTCTGAGTGCATAGCGGGATTTCTTATAAGCGTATGGATTCGTGTCCTGCTCCTTGAATGCGGTAGCCTAAAGGCTCTAGCCTTTAGCTCGATGCGGATGTTGCCTGTAATCCATGGCTTCTGGTTGGGATATGTACGTACAGTCACTGTGGGGAAGACATCATTGATGCACTTATTGATGAAGCCGATGACTGAGGTGGTGTATTCCTCAATGCCATTGGATGAATCCCGGAACATATTCCAGTCTGTGCTAGCAAAACAGTCCTGTAGTATAGCATCCGCGTCATCTGACCACTTCCATATTGAGCGAGTCACTGGTACTTCCTGCTTTAGTTTTAGGAGGATAGAATTATGGTCAGATTTGCCAAATGGAGGGCGGGGGAGAGCTTGTATGCATCTCTGTGTGTGGAGTAAAGGTGGTCTAGGATTTTGTTTCCCATGGTTGCACATGTGATATGCTGGTAAAAATGTGTCAAAACTGATTTAAGTTTGTCTGCATTAAAGTCCCTGTGCGCTAGGAGCACCACTTTTTTTCTTTGCTTATGGCTTTATAGAGTTGGTTAAGAGCGGTCTTAGTGCCAGCTTCGCTTTGTGGTGGTAAATAGAAGGCTACGAATAATACAGATGAGAACTCTCTTGGTAGATAGTGTGGTCTACAGCTTATCATAAGGTACTCTACCTCAGGCGAGCAATACCTCGAGACTTCTTTAATATTAGACATCGCGCACCAGCTGTTATTGACAAAAAGACACACACCCCTGGTCTTACCAGAGGTAGCATCTCTGTTCTGCCGGTGCGTGGAAAATCCCGCTAGCTCTATATTGTCCTCATCTTTGTTCAGCCACGTCTCTGTGAAACATAAGATGTTACAGTTTTTAATGTCACGCTGGTAGGATAATCTTAATCGTAGGTCATCCATTTTATTTTCCAATGATTGCATGTTAGCAAGCAGAATGAAAGGCAATGGGAGTTTACTCGCTCGCCTCCGGATTCTCAGAAGGGTGCTCAATCTGCGGCCTCTTTTCCGACATCTTTTCTTCACGCAAAAGGCGTGGATCTGGGCCTGTTCCAGTGAAAGCTGGAAAAGATATCCATCTCATCGGACTCGTTAAAGGATAAAGTGTCTTCCAATTTGGGGTTCTGTATGTGCGTTTTGAGTTTGGTGTGTACGCATGTATTTGACTATAAGTTCTGCAATATTGCTCTCATCATTGGTGTGAAAGAGTTTCAAACAGCAGACAGTTATGCAACTGTTAGTGAAAGTGCTCCCCCTACACTCTCTCTCCTCTACCCTCTCTTTCCTCTACACTATCTCTACCCTTCACTCTCATTCTCTGTAACCAATGCACAACCACTCTCCATTCTCCAAACTCACTCTTTCTCCTCATACTCTGTGTTGACATTCTCCTCTGCTGTGTTGATGTTAGCTGCTGCTGTAGATCTTTTCTCCTGGTAATGGGATCTCTTCCCTGGAGGTCTGGAGAGAGGGTGGGACCTCCCATTCATTAGCAGCAACGTTGATTTTTCACCACAATCTAATTCATAACTTTTAATGGATCCCAGGCATTCGCACTGTATATGTTAGAGGGGAGGGAGGGAGAGAGATGGGGGAGGGAGGGAGAGGGGCTCTGTGAGAAAGAGAGAATGTCGGCTCATGTATAGAAACTGATAGAGGGATTAAGAGAAAGCAAAGTGTAGACTGCTTAAGGAATTCTGTTTTGTTCTCTTAACATTGCGACCTTAAAACAGGTAAAGGGAGAGAGTGATATTGAGAGATGGAAGCATAGATGGACAGAAAGACAGAATGTGAAGAGACAGTGAGAGAGTGAGGGAGAGCAACCCACATAGTGTGACAGACAGACAGACGGACGGACGGACCGGACGGACAGACGGACAGACGGACAGACGGACAGACAGACAGACAGACAGACAGACAGACAGACAGACAGACAGACAGACAAAATGACAGTATGTCTGGAGGTGTATAAGGTTAAGCTGCTCTCTTCAGACAGTGAGCTCCTATGACAGGTGTCAGTGGATAAATGAAAGACCTCTACTGTAGAATGAGCTCATCCAACCTGCCTTCCTACTCCCCCTCTCCTCCCCCAAGTCTGTATAGAGTCAGATCCATAAATAACTTTAATAACCTCCCCCCAACACTCTCTCATGGTGCTGGAAAAGTACAGAATTGTCATACTTGAATAAAAGTAGAGATAACTTAATAGAAAATGGATCAAGTAAAATTGGAAGTCACCCAGTAAAATACTACTTGAGTAAAAGTCTAAAATTATTTGGTTTTAAATAAACTTAAGTATCAAATGTAAATTGAATTTATGGATAGCCAGGGGCACACTCCATCACTCAGACATCATTTAGGGCAGTAGGAATGACCAGGGATGTTCTCTTGATAAGAGTGTGAATTTAACCATTTTCATGTCCTGCTAATCATTCAAAATGTAACAAGTACTTTTGGGTGTCAGGGAAAATGTATGGAGTAAAAAGTACATTATTTTCTTTAAGAATGTAGTGAAGTAAAAGTTACCCCCCAAAAATGACTTAAGTAGTAATTTAAAGTAAGTTCTTTACACCATTGCACACACACACACACACACACACACACACACACACACACAATGTCTGCTGAGATCAGAGACTAGGGAGGGTTGAGTGGGGGGAGGGATGGTCGGCAGGGGGAGCTTTTGAGTGACAGCTGATAAGAGGCCCTCTGGCGGCCCCACAGTGACATCATAATGGCTAGGTTCAGGGAAAAGAAGAGAAGTGAAGTGGTACTGTAGTAAGGTATGTTATTTATATCCAAAGTTAGTCATTAGTAAACACTAACCAGTAAAAAAGGAGCACCAAGTATTTGCATTAAAGGAAAAACCCACCCAAAACCACTCATTCCTTTAATTTACAGTGTTAAATTACAGTAATATGTGAGAACAATATTTTTGGTGAACAAATGTTTCACTTTGCCGTTATAATAAAGTTGGAGCATTGCATGTGAAATCAACGATGCAATGCTCGCTCTATGGATGGCTAGCTAGCAAACGTAGCTACACACAATAACACCAAAGACAGTATCAGAATGTAACATAGCTAGTTAGCTGTAAAATCACCAAAACAAACTGGACTATCAATTTTGGAGTCTACAATCTGACCATGTTCAACCTGCAGATCAATATGTCTAACATTCGCAAAGGCAGATATACTTTTGAGTAGATGGGAAACGTTGCACATGCTACGCAATGGGGCATTCGGTGCATTCTGAGCGATTCTGGGAAAAGGAACACTATCCTTCAAGGAGTGAATGGGAGTCTATTGTGCGCTAGCTCAAAGACCCAACATTAGCACAAATTTCCTCAACATGAAGTAGAACATTACAGATCTTTTCCAAGATGTGAGATAGCAGGTTAGTTATCTGTAGTATCATAGAGCTTTTGAATCGTGACATTAAGTACTTTTGAGGAAAATAGGCATGTATACATACAGTATATACTGACATTGAGAAGAGACTGCGTGATGATTAGCTTAGCAACCGTGTGACGCAGCACGACAAAGTGAATGCGATTGGTCGACTGTCAACAGGGTAGGGTGTTATATGTTCCTTCATTCATTGGATTCCTATCTCCTTTCTATAATATCTCTGGCAATGGCACCATGCAATGCACCCTGGACTAAAGAGGCAGAACTTTCGTTAAATTACACATTTCTCGAGGTAGGAATATTTAAAAAATATGATCAATGGCTCATTGGAGAGAAGACATCGCCCTGAGTTATGACATTGCCCTGAGTTATGACATCGCCCTGAGTTATGACATCGCCCTGAGTTATGACATCAGCCAGTATTGAAATCTGACATGTATGAAAGACATTTTTGCGTTACATGAAATGACCCAGGGAATCGATGTTCTAAAACAATATAACATTCGAAAGGACTGACCCTTTCCTTTCAGTATAACATGGTCCCCTCTTCCAAACATTATTGCATTTTGTTTCACAAATACGATCTCATCGTGAATTATGCTCAACCCAAACCCATATGCCCTGCTGTTAAACCTTAACTACTAGTATTCGCTATGGTAATAGCTATGTCAGCAATATTAGTACCAGCAGTAGTTTCTCTACACTCATAACAGGAATCTGGAGTCAGTCAACCTAGTGTCTCCACTCTCTCGGGTACACCTTAGACCACTGTTCCCACCCACACTGTGTGTGTGTTTGCATGAATATTGTGTGTGTGTGTATGTCTGTCTGCACTCATACTCTCTCCCCCCTGAGGCTACCGTATAGGTAAGTCCTGTTCAGTTTGCGGAGGAACCCCCACAGTGAAACGGATGGAGATCAGGTACATTAACCCCAGGGCCATAACAACAGTCGCTGTACCATTACCAGTCAATGGGTTTGGATGGTAGGGGGTGAACATTCGTCTGCCTCAAATCCATTCTGCTATTCTGACAATTAGAGGGATTGGTGGGAAAGGTACTACACTGGTCAAATGAATGCAATGATGGTGAACACACCATCCAATACGCACAGAAGCACACGCACACACACACACACACACACACACACACACACACACACACACACACACACACACACACACACACACACAGTCTTATTTTACTAACCTTGTGGGGACACACAATTTATCCTCTTTCAAAATCTTTAACCTTAACCTCGCTAGGGTACGTGGGTGTCCCACCTCGTCAACAGCCTGTGAAACTGCAGGGCGCCAAATTCAAAACAACAGAAATCCCACAATTAAAATTCCTCAACCAGTATTTTACACCCTTTTAAAGATACACTTGTTGTAAATCCATCCACGGTGTCCGATTTCAAGGATTTATGACGACCTCCTTTTTGTTAGCGCGTTCAACCCAGTATACCAAATGCATGACGCGCGAGCAGACAAAAAGTAAAAAAGTTCCGTTACAGTCCGAAGAAACAAGTCAAACGAAGTATAGAATCAATCTTTAGGACGTTTTTAACATAAATCTTCAATAATGTTCCAACCGGAGAATTTCTTTGTCTTCAGAATTGCAATGGAACGCAAGCTAACTCTCACGTGAACGCGCGAGACTGAGCTTGTGGCTCTCTGGCAGACCTCTGACTCATTTCCCTCTCATTCGCCCCCACTTCACAGTAGACGCATCAAACAAGGTTCCAAAGACTGTTGACATCTAGTGGAAGCCTTAGGAAGTGCAATATGACCCCATAGACACTGTGTATTCGATAGGGCAAGAGTTGAAAAACTACAAACCTCAGATTTCCCACTTCCTGGTTGGATTTTCTCTCAGGTATTGCCATGCCATATGAGTTATGTTATACTCACTGACATCATTGAAACAGTTTTAGAAACTTCAGAGTGTTTTCTATCCAAATCTACTAATTATATGCATATTCTAGCTTTAATGTCTGAGTAGCAGGCAGTTTAATTTGGACACGCTTTTAGTCCAAAATTCCCAATGCTGCCCCCTACCCTAGAGATGTTAACCGTAGCCTTACCTCCAAAACCTAAGCTTAACCCTAACTCCAAAACTTAACCTTTAACCCCTAACCCTTACTCTAACCCTAACACTAATTTTAACCCTAAACCCCCTAGAAATATAATTTGTCCTTGTAGGGACCAGTAAAATGTTCCCAGTTGGTCAAATTGTTTTTAGTTTACTATTCTTGTGAGTACTTCTGGTCCATATGTACTAGAGGTCGACCGATTATGATTTTTCAACGCCGATACCGATTATTGGAGGACCAAAAAAAGCAGATAACGATTCATTGGCCCATTTAAAAAAATAATAATAATTAAAAAATAAAATACAAATGTATTTATTTATTTATTTGTAATAATGACAACTACAACAATACTGAATGAACACTTAATATAACTTAATATAATGCCTCAAATAAATAATGAAACATGTTCAATTTGGGTTAAATCATGCAAGAACAAAGTGTTGGTGAAGAAAGTAAAAATGCAGTATGTGCCATGTAAAAGAGCTAACGTTTAAGTTCCTTGCTCAGAACACGAGAACATATGAAAGCTGGTGGTTCCTTTTAACATGAGTCTTCAATATTCCCAGGTGAGAAGTTTTAGGTTGTAGTTCTTATAGGAATTATAGGACTATTTCTCTATATACTTTTGACTATTGGATGTTCTAATAGGCACATTAGTATTGCCAGTATAACAGCATAGCTTCTGTCCCTCTCCTTGCCCCTACCTGGGCTCGAACCAGGGACACATCGACAACAGCCACCCTCGAAGCATCGTTACCCATCGCTCCACAAAAGCCGCGGCCCTTGCAGAGCAAGGGGAACAACTACTTCAAGGTCTCAGAGCGAGTTACGTCACCGATTTAAACACTATTAGCGCGCACCCCGCTAACTAGCTAGCCATTTCACATCGGTTACACCATCCTAATCTCGGGAGTTGATAGGCTTGAAATCATAAACGGCTCAATGCTTGAAGCACAGCGAAGAGCTGCTGGTAAACGCACGAAAGTGCTGTTTGAATGAATGGTTACGAGCCTGCTGCTGCCTACCACCGCTCAGTCAGACTGCTCTATCAAATACCAAATCATAGACTTAATTATAACATAATAACACACAGAAATACGAGCCTTAGGTCATTAATATGGTCAAATCCGGAAACTATAATTTCGAAAAAACAAAACATTTACAAATATTGCTGTTACATTGCACAACCTTCAATGTTATGTCATAATTACGTAACATTCGGGCAAATGTGGCCAGGCGGCCCAAACTGTTGCATATTCCCTGACTCTGCGTGCAATGAACGCAAGAGAAGTTACACAATTTCCCTAGTTTAATATTGCCTGCTAACCTGGATTTCTTTTAACTAAATATGCAGGTTTTAAAAAATTACTTGTATTGATTTTAAGAAAAGCATTGATGTTTATGGTTAGTTACATTCGTGCAACGATTGTGCTTTTTTCGCAAATGCGCTTTTGTTAACTGCTGCATATACCCTGACTCTGTTGCACAGAACGCAAGAGAAGTGACACAATTTCCCTAATTAAAAGAAATTCATGTTAGCAGGCAATATTAACTAAATATGCAGGTTTAAAAATACATACTTCTGTGTATTGATTTTAAGAAAGGCGTTGATGTTTATGGTTAGGTACACATTGTTGCAACAACAGTGCTTTTTTCACGAATGCGCTTGTTAAATCACCCGTTTGGCGAAGTAGGCTATGATTCAATGATAAATTAACAGGTACCGCATTGATTATATGCAACGCAGGACAAGCTAGTTAAACTAGTAATATCATCAACCATGTGTAGTTAATTAGTGATTATGTGAAGATTGATTGTTTTTTATAAGATATGTTTAATGCTAGCTAGAACCTTATCATGGCTCCTTGCTGCACTCGCATAACAGGTAGTCAGTCTGCCACGCAGTCTCCTCGTGAAGTGCAATGTAATCGGCCATGATCGGTGTCCAAAAATGCTAATTACCGATTGCTATGAAAACTTGAAATCTTCCCTAATTAATCGTCCATTCCGGTTAATCTGTCAAACTTTTAATATGTACACCCACAAACACACACTTTCACACACACACACACACACACACACACACACACACACACACACACACACACACATGTAGACATGTGATAAGGAAATGTCCCTGTGGTTGTATCCAGAGGCAGAGAAAGCATCTGAGTAGCGGAGCCCTTGTCTGGGACCTGGGTTACCTGGACTAACGGACTATGGGCCCCTTTCTTTAGCTTGTGGTTTATAGGGGCCCTAATGTGGTTAACAGGGGCCCTTGTCTGTTTTTGCGAGCTGCTTGTCTGGGTTTGTAGAGCCGCAGGTCAGGATAATGTACTGTATGAGTGTAGTATGGTCCTCGGAACCACATTCATCACACACACACTGTTGACTTAACCTTTTCATGGAACTCTCCAAAGATATGCGCCAATCCTGCACACTGCAGCCAGAATCACACACACGTATGCATTCACAACACACCCACCCACACACGTATGCATGCACAAATACAGGTATGCATTCTCTCACACACACACACAGAAACACTCATTGTTTGCTCTCAAGGGCTTTCCCCCCATTACCTTCAACCCTGCGTATGAGGACACGAGGAAACCACACTGAACAATCTCAAGAGCTTCCCTCTCCAAAACAATAAACACTCAAAAACACACACAAACACACAGAAATACGGCCCTTCCAAAACAATGCTAACAGTAAGCCCATAAATAAGCTCAACATTGACCTGTGGATAGGGTTACGTAAAAACAAACATGCCCAACGTTCTGGAACAGAACCAAAGGCAACGTCGTCGGGATTACCCAGGAATGTCCAACTTCCTCTGATAACGGGGGTGAATGAAAGAATTCCAGAAAGAGTAGAAGGACCGAACTCTCTCCTGTTTGAAAGTCTGGCAAGTCTGAGGTTATTGTGTGTCCATGAGACTATGAGAGAGTGAGGCTGTGGTTTGCGTATGGTAGTTGTGAATGCGTACTGATGGACGTGTCTTTGTATGCATACACGTGTCCGTGTATGCATGCATGTGTGTGTTTGTACATGAGTGTGCGAGGTGAGCGTGGGGATATGGATGGCAGTGTGTGTTGGTGGTTGGTTGGGTGCTAGGTAAATATTGAGTGTGCATTTACTGTGGAACAATGGGAACAAAGACGGCCCTGTGTCTGACAGAGAGAGAACATGGGAGCACTGCAGAGTGGGGATGCATAGAGGGTGTGAGGGTGTTTGATTGAGACAGTGTGTCTGTCTGTGCTTATGTCTCCATTAAAGTAGGAAGTGTTGTGAAGAGAGAGATGTGTGTATGTTTTAAAGATGTTTATAACACACACACACACACACACACCAAAGCCTAACACCATATGAATGAGTAAGACAAATGGAAAGGCTCGTCCATGGAAAAGTAATTTTAAACACTGGTCACATATGCACTGGAATTATGGGATGTTAAATCTCACTTTGGGAATGGGAGAGAGGGGAATAAGACACACAAACACACAAAGCGTATGTCCAGCTGGTGGGCGTCTTCTCTGATATCTTCAAGATGTCCCTTTCCCAGGCTGTAGTCCCCACCTGCTTCAAGGAGACCACCATCTTCCCAGAGCCCAAGAAAAACAAGGTGACATGCCCAAATTACTATCGCCCCATCTCACTCACCTCGGGCATCATGAAGTGCTTTGAGAGGCTGGTCATGACCCACACTAAGGCCAGGCACACTGGATCCACTCCAATTTGCATCCATCCGATTCCACGGAACATGCCATTTGATCGCTATTCACACAGCAGTAACACATCTGGACAAGAGGAACACCTATTTGAGAATGCTGTTCAGCACTATTGCTGCCTCCAAGCTCAACACCAAGCTCAGAGCCCTGGGTCTGGACACCACCCTCTGGACACCCCCCAGGGGTGTGTCTTCAGCCCTCTGCTGTACTCTCTGTTCACCCACGACTGCGTGGCTTTGCACAGCACCATAAGTGAACTGGCATTATGGTGCCAGGATAACAACCTCTCCCTCAATGTTAGCAAAACAAAGGAGTTGATTGTTGACTTCAGGAAGCAGAGGAGGGAACATGCCCCGATCCACATCAACAGGACTGCAGTAGAGAGAGTCAGTAGTTTTAAGTTCCTCAGCGTTCACATCACCGAGGACTTGACATGGACAAACAACACCACCACTCTTGTCAAGAGGGCGCAACAGGTCCTCTCAAAATACTACTGCTGCACCATCGAGAGCATCCTGACCGGTTGAATCACGGCCTGGTACAGGAATTGCACCGTCCACGGCCGCAAGGCCCTCCAACGGGTGGTGAAGATGTCCCAGTACATCACTGGGACCGTGCTCCCACCCATCCAGGACATCTACTCTAAACAGTGTCTTAGGATGTCCTGCAGCATCATCAAGGACCCTACACACCCCAGAAACAAGCTGTTCACTCCCTTACCATCGGGCAGATTGTACCGGAGCGTGAGGTCTAATACAAACCGGATCAGAGACTGTTTCTATCTACGAGCCATCAGACTGCTGAACATTGAACTGGACTGACCACCTGATCTGATTCTCTGCACCTTACATGCTGCTTGTTTCCATGGGCAGGGAGGATGGAGGCAGTAACATTAGACATGCTGCTTGTTTCTATGGGCAGGGAGGATGGAGGCAGTAACATTAGACATGCTGCTTGTTTCTATGGGCAGGGAGGATGGAGGCAGTAACATTAGACATGCTGCTTGTTTCTATGGGCAGGGAGGATGGAGGCAGTAACATTAGACATGCTGCTTGTTTCTATGGGCAGGGAGGATGGAGGCAGTAACATTAGACATGCTGCTTGTTTCTATGGGCAGGGAGGATGGAGGCAGTAACATTAGACATGCTGCTTGTTTCTATGGGCAGGGAGGATGGAGGCAGTAACAT